>NC_072397.2:5000-7500 GCF_028885625.2 Pongo pygmaeus
AACCCTAACCCTAACCCTAACCCTAACCCTAACCCTAACCCTAACCCTAACCCTAACCCTAACCCTAACCCTAACCCTAACCCTAACCCTAACCCTAACCCTAACCCTAACCCTAACCCTAACCCTAACCCTAACCCTAACCCTAACCCTAACCCTAACCCTAACCCTAACCCTAACCCTAACCCTAACCCTAACCCTAACCCTAACCCTAACCCTAACCCTAACCCTAACCCTAACCCTAACCCTAACCCTAACCCTAACCCTAACCCTAACCCTAACCCTAACCCTAACCCTAACCCTAACCCTAACCCTAACCCTAACCCTAACCCTAACCCTAACCCTAACCCTAACCCTAACCCTAACCCTAACCCTAACCCTAACCCTAACCCTAACCCTAACCCTAACCCTAACCCTAACCCTAACCCTAACCCTAACCCTAACCCTAACCCTAACCCTAACCCTAACCCTAACCCTAACCCTAACCCTAACCCTAACCCTAACCCTAACCCTAACCCTAACCCTAACCCTAACCCTAACCCTAACCCTAACCCTAACCCTAACCCTAACCCTAACCCTAACCCTAACCCTAACCCTAACCCTAACCCTAACCCTAACCCTAACCCTAACCCTAACCCTAACCCTAACCCTAACCCTAACCCTAACCCTAACCCTAACCCTAACCCTAACCCTAACCCTAACCCTAACCCTAACCCTAACCCTAACCCTAACCCTAACCCTAACCCTAACCCTAACCCTAACCCTAACCCTAACCCTAACCCTAACCCTAACCCTAACCCTAACCCTAACCCTAACCCTAACCCTAACCCTAACCCTAACCCTAACCCTAACCCTAACCCTAACCCTAACCCTAACCCTAACCCTAACCCTAACCCTAACCCTAACCCTAACCCTAACCCTAACCCTAACCCTAACCCTAACCCTAACCCTAACCCTAACCCTAACCCTAACCCTAACCCTAACCCTAACCCTAACCCTAACCCTAACCCTAACCCTAACCCTAACCCTAACCCTAACCCTAACCCTAACCCTAACCCTAACCCTAACCCTAACCCTAACCCTAACCCTAACCCTAACCCTAACCCTAACCCTAACCCTAACCCTAACCCTAACCCTAACCCTAACCCTAACCCTAACCCTAACCCTAACCCTAACCCTAACCCTAACCCTAACCCTAACCCTAACCCTAACCCTAACCCTAACCCTAACCCTAACCCTAACCCTAACCCTAACCCTAACCCTAACCCTAACCCTAACCCTAACCCTAACCCTAACCCTAACCCTAACCCTAACCCTAACCCTAACCCTAACCCTAACCCTAACCCTAACCCTAACCCTAACCCTAACCCTAACCCTAACCCTAACCCTAACCCTAACCCTAACCCTAACCCTAACCCTAACCCTAACCCTAACCCTAACCCTAACCCTAACCCTAACCCTAACCCTAACCCTAACCCTAACCCTAACCCTAACCCTAACCCTAACCCTAACCCTAACCCTAACCCTAACCCTAACCCTAACCCTAACCCTAACCCTAACCCTAACCCTAACCCTAACCCTAACCCTAACCCTAACCCTAACCCTAACCCTAACCCTAACCCTAACCCTAACCCTAACCCTAACCCTAACCCTAACCCTAACCCTAACCCTAACCCTAACCCTAACCCTAACCCTAACCCTAACCCTAACCCTAACCCTAACCCTAACCCTAACCCTAACCCTAACCCTAACCCTAACCCTAACCCTAACCCTAACCCTAACCCTAACCCTAACCCTAACCCTAACCCTAACCCTAACCCTAACCCTAACCCTAACCCTAACCCTAACCCTAACCCTAACCCTAACCCTAACCCTAACCCTAACCCTAACCCTAACCCTAACCCTAACCCTAACCCTAACCCTAACCCTAACCCTAACCCTAACCCTAACCCTAACCCTAACCCTAACCCTAACCCTAACCCTAACCCTAACCCTAACCCTAACCCTAACCCTAACCCTAACCCTAACCCTAACCCTAACCCTAACCCTAACCCTAACCCTAACCCTAACCCTAACCCTAACCCTAACCCTAACCCTAACCCTAACCCTAACCCTAACCCTAACCCTAACCCTAACCCTAACCCTAACCCTAACCCTAACCCTAACCCTAACCCTAACCCTAACCCTAACCCTAACCCTAACCCTAACCCTAACCCTAACCCTAACCCTAACCCTAACCCTAACCCTAACCCTAACCCTAACCCTAACCCTAACCCTAACCCTAACCCTAACCCTAACCCTAACCCTAACCCTAACCCTAACCCTAACCCTAACCCTAACCCTAACCCTAACCCTAACCCTAACCCTAACCCTAACCCTAACCCTAACCCTAACCCTAACCCTAACCCTAACCCTAACCCTAACCCTAACCCTAACCCTAACCCTAACCCTAACCCTAACCCTAACCCTAACCCTAACCCTAACCCTAACCCTAACCCTAACC
>NC_072397.2:312500-427500 GCF_028885625.2 Pongo pygmaeus
GTGCTGAGAAGCTGTTTTCTTGTTGTCTGGAGGATGACCTGTGACCATACATCCCATTACCTTGTCTCTCATCTGCCTCTCTATGGAAACTCCCTCTGCCTCCCTGGCTGGTGGACTCTTGTGTTTACCTTTAAGGCCCACCCAGATAACCTAGCATAACCCCCCATTTCAAGACCCCTTAAAACTGAATGGGATCAGCAAAGTTCCTGAGATCTGGATGTGTATGTGTATCAGTTCATACTCACACTGCTATAAAGATCCTACCTGGCCAGGTGCAGTGGCTCATGCTTGTAATCCCAGCACTTTGGGAGGCTGAGGCGGGCAGATCACCTGAGGTCAGGAGTTTGAGACCAGCCTGGCCAACATGGTGAAACCCCATCTCTACTAAAAATACAAAATTAGCCGGGCGTGGTGATGCATGCCTGTAATCCCAGCTACTCGGGAGGCTAAGGCAGGAGAATTGCTTGAACCTGGGAGGCAGAGGTTGCAGTGAGTCGAGATCACGCCATTGCGCTCCAGCCTGGGCGACAGAGCAAGACGCCATCTAAAAAAAAAAATTTCCAGAAAGCAACGATTTATGTGTTTTTTTAATTGTGTGCTATTCTGATGTGTCTTGCCTGTGATATGACTCATCCTTCTGTCTGGTGCCCCCACCATGCTGTAGACACAATCCGTCCATTAGTCACTTAGCAGCCGCCTTAGTGATCAGAGCGAGTGTTGTGGTATCTTAATGCTTGTCTTCAAGAACCTTTAGTTAACTTAAAAATGGCCCCAACGTGCAAGAGGAGTGATGCTTGCATATTTTTATAATGGTTCTATCTTATTATTAGTTATTGCTGTTTTGTCTTTCGCTCTGCCTAACTTATAAACTAAACTTTAGCATAGGTACGTGTGTCTAGGAGGAAGCACAGCATAGACAGGTTTTGGTGCTGTTGGATGTTTCCGGCATCCCCGTGGGGTCTTGAAATGCATCCTTCATGGATAAAAAGAGACTCCTGTAGATGCTGCACTGGTGATTTTCATTTCTGTCAACGTTAGGGATTGAACATTGTTATATGGTGATTGCTTCGTCAACTCGATGTTTGGTTGTTCATGTTTGGAAACCCAGACTCCAAAAGGAGGGCAAACACCAGAGGGATATTTGCTGGTTCTCAACGTGCCCTACGTAATTGCGTTTGTTTCAGAAGGGGCTGTAGGGAGCTCTTGCCTGCCCCATCTTTCTCTCCCCCACATTTCCACGCATTCCACACCCAATATGGTGTCTGTAGGATGTTGACATTTCCACGCATTCCACACCCAATATGGTGTCCGTAGGACGTTGACATTTCCACGCATTCCACACCCAATATGGTGTCCGTAGGACGTTGACATTTCCATGCATTCCACACCCAATATGGTGTCCGTAGGACGTTGACATTTCTACACATTCCACACCCAATATGGTGTCCGTAGGACGTTGACATTTCTACACATTCCACACCCAATATGGTGTCCGTAGGACGTTGACATTTCCACACATTCCACAGCCAATATGGTGTCCGTAGGATGTTGACTCTTGCACGCATTACACACTCAATATGGTGGCTGTAGAATGTTGACCATCCCAAGACCATGTCTCCTTTGATATTGCCATGGCGTGAAGATTTCGGTTTTTTTTTTTGGAAACTGAATCTCACTCTGTTGTTGCCCAGGCTGGAGTGCAGTGGTGTGATCTCGGCTCACTGCAACCTCTGCCTCCCGGGTTCAAGTGATTCTCCTGCCTCAGCCTCCCGAGTAGCTGGGATTACAGGCACCCGCCACCACACCTGGCTAATTTTTTGTATTTTTAGTAGAGACGGGGTTTCACCATTTTAGCCAGGATGGTCTCGATCTCCTGACCTCCTGATCCGCCCGCCTCGGCCTCCCAAAGTGCTGGGATGACAGGCTTGAGCCACTGCACCTGGCCATAAGATTTCATTTTTTTTTCTGTTGTTTTATTTTTTGAGATGGAGTCTCGCTCTGTCACCCAGGCTCTAGTGCAATGGCACAATCTCAGTTCACTGCAACCTCCACCTCCCAGGTTCAGGCGATTCTCCTGCCTCAGCCTCTCGAGTAGCTGTGATTACAGGCACCCGCCGACACGCCTAGCTAATTTTTTGTATTTTTAGTAGAGACGGGGTTTCACCATGTTAACCAGGCTGGTCTTGATCTCCTGACCTCGTGATCTGTCTGCCTCGGCCTCCGAAAGTGCTGGGATTACAGGCATGAACCACTGCGGCCGGCCAGATTTCATTTTTTTTCTACGGAAAGTGGCTTTGCTGGTGCGGAGCCATCCCCCAAGGAAGTGTGAAGTTCCTCTTGAAAAGGCTGAGAGTGTTTTCTCTGCTTCCACAACCAGGGCTAAGTGGAAACATTGAATCAATATTAACCCCATCCAGTCTTCAAGGCCTTTTTATGGGTGTGTGTGTATGTGTGTGTATGTGTGTATGTGTGTGTGTGTGTGTGTGTATTTTCCAGAGAAGTCAACCCTCTCTCTGGGATAATGAGAGAAATTTCCTAACAGAGTACTTCTCCCTCGCTCAAAGGCAGAGACATTTCGTAATGCTTTCTGAAATCAAGCCATTCTGACCCAATGACTTTTCGATGAGTTAAGGCTAAAGGAATCAGACGCGTGTGGATTCAATTTACTTCTCAACACATCGGCTTAAAAGGCTTCCAGAAGAAAAAAAAAAAGAAAGAAAAGCCCTTTTCTTTCTTTCTTCCTTCCTTCCTTCATTTCTTTCCTTCCTTCCTTTTCTTTCTTTTCTTTCTTTCTTTCTTTCTTTCTTTCTTTCTTTCTTTCTTTCTTTCTTTCCTTCCTTCCTTCCTTCCTTCCTTCCTTCCTTCCTTCCTTCCTTCCTTCCTTCCTTCCTTCCTTCCTTCTTTCTTTCTTTCTTTCTTTCTTTTTCTTTCTTTCTTTCTTTTGAGACAGAGTCTCACTCTGTCTCCCAGGCTGGAGTGCAGCGGCACCATCTCAGCTCACTGCAACCTCCACCTCCGGGGTTCAAGCGATTCTCCTGCCTCAGCCTCCCGAGTAGCTGGGATGACAGGCATCCGCCACCACGTCTGGCTAATTTGTGTATTTTTGGTAGAGACGGGGTTTCACCGTGTTAGCCAGGATGGTCTCGATCTCCTGACCTCGTGATCTGCCCGTGTCAGCCTCCCAAGTATTGAGGAGGTTTTTAATGAGATTTGTGTGAAGGGTTCCTTGGAGACACTCGGTAAAGAAAACGACAAATAGTAACAGGTTGCAAAGGAGGTCTCTGCCTAACCTGGGGAGCTGCTGTCCAGGGGTACCTCAAATGCATGAGGAGCTGCAGACAGTCCGTAGTTTCCGGGTGACCTGGGTGTGGGCGTCTGTGATCTGTGTTTGGCAGGGTGTAAGCAGACTTTGATACCTGCTGCCTCAGGGCTGGACACACACCTGCCTCCTTGTTTCGTTTCCAGATGTCCGTGACTGTGAGGCCTTCACGTTACTGTGAATTACCTGCTGGGAACTGTTCAGTGGGATTAGCTGAGCCTTCCCTGCACATATTCACTTTTCAAGAAGGGCTCACCCCAGTGAGAGCAGGTGCGAGGGACCTCGGCAAGGCGCGAGTTACGGGAGGTCTCGGATGATTTTAGGAAAAATAAATTGCTTCCCTAGTTCCAATGGCAGACTTCTGTCTTTTTATTCCCGGTGCGGGGACGGTGGGGTTGGGGGGTGCGTGCGGCTGCTGCTGCCGAAGGAATACAAGATGAGAAGCAAAAAGAGATGTGTAAACACTTATGTAAACACGTCATCTTTGTGTGTGTGTGTGAGACGTGGAGGGAGGCACCCTTTCTTTATTTAGCAGCTGTAACGTCCAACGAACTCTGAACTGTTTTGGGCCTCCTGCTCCCCAAAGGGTACCCTGCTTCTTCTGGCTTCGTCCTCAGAACTTTGGTGTCACTGGTCTCAGACACCACTTTGCCATCCACTATCCGGCGGGTGTGGGTCTTTTGGATGGTTTGCGTGGAGTTGCTGCCGTCCAGGGCATCACCAAGACTGTAACAGAGAAGACCAAACCCCAGTTAGCGTTTGCAGGCATTGCAGGGAGACGGGGGGAGACTGCGGGTCGCTGCCTGTCCCTAGAACCTCGCTGTCTGTCTGAGAAGTGATTAGGTTGCAGGCACGTGCAGGGTGGCGGGGATCAACTCTCTCAGGACCTCTAACCACACGTGGCACTCGGTGTCAGCAAGACGGCTTTGGAGCGGGGACGTGGATCATTAGGGATGAAGCTGCAAATCATGACAACAAATAGGGTCTTAATCTCCTAAGAAAGGGGATGTCACCGGCTGGCCTGGGAGGCTGGGGTCCCCGAGCAGTGTCTCTGGCCGGCCCGCCTGCATCCCATTTGCAGAGGAGGCTCCTGCGTTCAGGGCCTGGCCGGGCCACGGAAACGGCTGGGCTGTGAGCATCGTGAATTCCTGGACCCTGCTGGAAAAGGAAGCATCCGACGTGGGCAGTGACCGTAACTCACAGGGACATGAAAAGTACAAAATGTGGCCACTTGTTTACGGCAGCAACTAAGTTTAGCAGAGGTCTTGGTATCTAGAAAAAACACTTTTTTTTGTTTGTTTGTTTGGTGAATGTGTAGTAAAGATATAAGCTTGCCCCCAAACAGATCTGGCTTTTGCCTTTGAGCTCTCGGAGGTCACTCTGAAGGCCTTAGGATGTCATGCCTGATAAAGATGTCATTATTTCGGCCAGGTGCACCAGCTCACGCCTCTAATCAAGGCATTTTGGGAGGCCGAGGTGGGCGGATCACCTGAGCTCAGGAGTTTGAGACCAGCCTGACCAACATGGTGAAACCCCGTCTCTACTAAAAATACGAAATTAGCCAGGCGTGGTGGCGGGTGCCTGTAATCCAAGTGACTCGGGAGGCTGAGGCAGGAGAATTGCTTGAACCTGGGAGGCTGAGGTTGCAGTGAGCTGAGATCGCACCATTGCACTCCAGCCTGGGAGACAGAGAGAGATTCTGTAAAAACAAACAAACGAACAAACAGAAAAGAGAGAGAGAGAGAAAAGGGGCCGGGCACAGTAGCTCACGCCTGTAATCCCAGCACTTTGGGAGGCTGAGGGGGGCAGATCACCTGAGGTCAGGAGTTTGGGACCAGCCTGGCCAACATGGTGAAACCCCGTGTCTAGTAAAAATACAAAAATTAGCCAGGCTTGGTGGTGCACGCCTGTAATCCCAGCTACTTGGGAGGCTGAGGTAGGAGAATCACTTGAACCCAGGAGGCGAAGTTTGCAGTGAGCTGAGATTGCACCACTGCCCTCCAGCCTGGGCAACAAGAGCAAAACTCTGTCTCAAAAAAGAAAGAAAGAAAGAAAAGGAAAAGGGGCCGGGCACAGAGGCTCACGCCTGTCATCCCAGCACTCCGGGAGGCCGATGAGGGCAGATCACCTGAAGTCAGGAGTTCGAGAGCAGCCTGGCCAACATTGTGAAACCCCATCTCTACCAAAAATACAAAAATTAGCCGGGCGTGGTGGCGGGCACCTATAATTCCAGCTACTTGGGAGGCTGAGGCAGGAGAATTGCTTGAACCTGGGAGGCAGAGGTTGCAGTGAGCCCAGATCGCACCATTGCACTCCAGCCTGGACGACAAGAGCGAGACTTCATCTCGAAAAACAAAGCAACAAAACAAAACAAAAAAACAAACAAAAAAAAACTGTATTGAGGTTTGACATACCACGAAATGCATTTATTTTGAGTATGCAGTTCAACGCTTCTTAGTAAATTTGTCGAGTCGCACGACCGTCACCACGTCTAATTCTGGAATATTTTTATCACCCCAGAAAAGAAATTGCATAGCTATCGGCACTCACTTGTCTTCCCTCACCCCATTTCTGCCCATAGCCTCAGGCAAGCACTCATCTCCCTTCTGCTTCTGTGGATTGTCCTTTTCTGCGCAATTTCTTCGCATAGAATTACACAATACGTAGTCTTTTATCCCAGACTTCTACTTAGCATAATGTTTTTGAGGTACATCCGTGTTGGAGCATATATCAGTATCTCATTGGCTGAATAATATTCCATTGCAGGGAAAGACCACAGTGTCTTCATCTGTTCACCTGCTGAAAAGACAGAGGCTGTTTACACATCTTGTCTGTTACAAATCATGCTGCTAGGAATATTTACCTACAAGTCTTTGAGTAAACATAAGTTTTCATTTCTCTTGGGTAGACGCCCACAGGAGGAGTTGCTGGATTGAATGGTGAGTTTGTGTTCAACTTGATTTTTTTTTTGATGGAGTTTCCTCCTGTTGCCCAGGCTGGAGTGCAGTGGCTCGATCTCAGCTCAACGCAACCTCCGCCTCTGGGGTTCAAGCGATTCTCCTGCCTCAGCCTCCCGAGTAGCTGGGATTACAGGCACCCGCCACCACGCCTGGCTAATTTTTGTATTTTTAGTAAAGACGGGGTGATGACAGGCATGCACCACCACATCCGGCCAATTTTTGTATTTTTAGTAAAGACGGGGTTTCTCCACGTTGGTCAGGCTGGTCTCGAACTCCCGACCTCAGGTGATCCACCTGCCTCGGCCTCCCAAAGTGCTGGGATGACAGGTATGTGCGTTTCACTTTTTAAGAAACTGTCAATGTGTTTTCCAAAGTGACTATATCAGTTGACATTTCTACACACAGTGGTTGTCACAAATACTTAATAACATCTTTTTTTGTTTGTTTTTTTGTAGCCATTCCTGTGGGTATGAAGTGGTATCTTGTGGTTTTAATGTCTGAAATGAGGAAGGATGTTGAGCCTCAATCCTGATTCAAGATCTACATAGTAGGCCGGGCGCAGTGGCTCACACCTGTAATCCCAGCACTTTGGGAGGCCGAGGCGGGCAGATCGTGAGGTCAGGAGATTGAAACCATCCTGGCCAACATGATGAAACCCCATCTTTACTAAAAATACAAAAATTTAGCTGGGCGTGGTGGCAGGTCCCTGTAGCCCCAGAAACTCAGGAGGCTGAGGCAGGAGAATTGCTTGAACCAGGGAGGCGGAGGTTGCAGTGAGCTGAGATTGTGCCACTGCACTCCAGCCTGGTGACAGAGTGAGACTCCATCTCAAAAAACAAAAAGAAAAACAAACAAACAAAAAACAAGATCTACATAGTTATGACTCCATCACAAACAAAGAAACAAAAACAAAACCCAAAACATCTACATAGTTATGAGACTCCATCTAAAAAAAAAAATCTACGTAGTTATGACACAAATACTGATGTTCTTTTATCATATTGAATTTTGGAGCTGACTTTGGGATTAAACGACTCAAGTAAACTGGTTTATTTGTATGGCTATTTTTTTCCCCCAGGAAAAGTGTTTGCTCACCTATCCCTACAACAAAATGTAAGCAGATCTAATGAACGAGATGAATTCTCAGCGTTGATGGAAACTCATCCCATGTGTCTTTATCATTTTGATCTCCGTGATGGGATGCACCGTTTTGTCAAAGAGGGTAGCTGTCCGTCTCCCTTCCTGGGGATCCTGGATTCATTATTTCCCTGATCACGTATTTCTTTCGTCCCTGCTCTTAATGTCCGTGCCCCAGTTTAGAGGACAGACCTGCCTGAAGGTATTACTGCACTAATCAGCTGTTCATAACTTCTGCAGATGTCTATAAAATGTGCAGCTAGCAGGATTAAATGCTCCACCTTCGCCTACGACAGACAGGAGTGTTCTCACTCACCACTGGAGCCTGCGCAGATCAGTGCATTAATTAGGTGACTCTGGCTTGTGTCTGAGTTTATTTTCTGCTTACATAGAGGTTTCTCCGGCTGCATCAGCTGACTAGTTTTCCAAACAAACTTCAGCCATTCTTATTTATTTCCTCAGGCAAAGAAAATATAAGCTTTTTAAGAGAAAATACTTACCCTATTTTTAATGATAAATAAGACAAGGAAAGTTTTCTCCTGTTTAAAAATTTCCTATTTTTAAAGCCATACACAGTTAAACTTTGTATGGCTTAAAAATAGCTTGCCCTATAGCTCCATAAACAAGGAAATATGGAATTCTTGGATGACCCTAAAGAAATTTGGTGAGGAATCCAAGCCTTCTAAAAACTAGACAGGCACAATCTAGACATACATATTCAATGACAGTTTTTTTCTTACATATCTGCCCATTCATCTGCCCAGCTATCTCTTCGTCCATTCATCTTTCCATACATCATTCCAACCAGCTGGTTATCCATCATCCACCCACCCATTCATCCATTCACCCATCCATCCACTCACTCACCCATCTGCCCATTTATCTACCCATCTATATATCCATCCACCCATCCATCCATCCATCCATCCATCCGCCTACCCACTCATCCATCTGCCCATTTATCTACCCATCTATATATCCATCCATCCACCCATCCATCCATCCATCCATCCATCCATCCATCCATCCACCTACCCACTCATCCATCCATTTATCCATTATCCATCCAACCTTCCAATCATCTATCTATGCATCCTTCCATCCATCCATCCATCCATCCATCTACTCATTTATTCATTCATCCATTATTCATTCATCTGTTCATTCATCTATCTATCCATCCATCCATCCATCCATCCACCTACCCACTCATCCATCTGCCCATTTATCTACCCATCTATATATCCATCCACCCATCCATCCATCCATCCATCCATCCACCTACCCACTCATCCATCTGCCCATTTATCTACCCATCTATATATCCATCCACCCATCCATCCATCCATCCATCCACCTACCCACTCATCCATCCATTTATCCATTATCCATCCAACCTTCCAATCATCTATCTATGCATCCTTCCATCCATCCATCCATCCATCCATCTACTCATTTATTCATTCATCCATTATTCATTCATCTGTTCATTCATCTATCTATCTATCCATCCACCCATCCATCCAAACTTCCATCCATCCATCCATCCACCTACTGAGAACATCCATCCATTCATTCATTATGCATTCAACCTTCCATCCACCCATCCATCTACTCATTCATTCATTTACCCATTATTCATTCATCTGTTCATTCATCTACCCATCCATCCACCCATCCATCCAACCTTCCTTCCCTTCATCCATCCATCCACCCACCCTTCTACCCATCGATTTATTCATCCACCCAGCCACTCATCTATTTATCTATCAATCCATCCATCCATACGTCCATCCATCCATCCATCCACCCACTCACCCATCTGCCCATTTATCTACCCATCTATGCATCCATCCATCCATCCATCCACTCATCCATCCATCCATCCACCTACCTACTCATCCATCCATTTATCCATTATCCATCCAACCTTCCAATCATCCATCCATCTATGCATCCTACCATCCATCCATCCATCCATCTACTCATTCATTCATCTATCCATTATTCATTCATCTGTTTATTCATCTATCCATCCATCCATCCAACGTTCCATCCATTCATCCATCCAGCCACTCATGTATTTATTTATCTTTCCATCTATTAACCGACCCATCCATCTATCCATCCAACCATTCATCCATCCATCCATCCAATCATCCATCTATCCGTCCATCCACCCACTCATCCATCCATCCAATCATCCATTCATCCATCTACCTACCCACTCATCCATCCATTCATCTGTTTTCTATCCAACCTACCAATCATCTATCTATCTATGCATCCATCCTTCCATCCATCCTCCCATCTATCCATATATCAATTCATCCATCAATCCAACCACTCATTCTTTCATCTATCCATTATTCATTCATCTATTCATTCATCCATCCATCCACCCACCCACTCATCTATTCATTCTTCCATCCACCCACCCATCTATCCATCCATTCATCCATCCATCCATCCATCCATCCATCCATTCATTCATCCACCCAGCCACTCATCTATTTACTTATCTATCCATCCATCCACCCACCCATCCATCAATCTATCCATCCACCCATCCATCTATCCACTCATCCATCCATCCATTCATCCATTCATCTACCCATTCATCTATCCATCCATGCATCCATCCATCCAATCATCCATCTATCCATTCATCCAGCCACCTCAATAAGTTGAAGACTATCTGCCCCTTCCTGCAAAAACCTTATAATTTTTTGAAATAAAAGAGTAAGATCAAGGGTCACCAACATCCAATCTTCCCATTTGTTCCCAGGGTACAGCCACACTCTTGCATTTTTGCATGGTCTCTTCTAGGTGAATGCTTCTCTCTCTTCCTTCCTCTCTCTCTCTCTTCTTTTTTTCTTTCTCTCTTTCTTTCTTCTTTCTTACTCTTTCTTTCTTTCTGTTTCTTTCTTTTTCTCTCTTCCTTTCCTTCTTTCTTTCTTCTTTCCTGTCTCTCTCTCTCTTTCCTTCCCTCTTTCTTTCCTTTCTTCCTAGCACATAAACACAATCAGGCATAAAACATGCACAAACACACAGAAACACACACAAACGTGCACAAATACACACATATAAACAAATATACACAAACAAACGTGCAGAAACACACATGTATGCACAATCATGCACACACAGACACACACAGGCATGCACAAATACACACAAACACACACAGACACGCATACGAAAGTGCGGAAACACACATACATGCACAAATACACACAGACAAACATGCACAAACACACACATGCTCAGATACACAAAAAAACCATGCACAGATACAGAGATTCACAAATAAACTCACAAACATGCACAGATACACACAGTCATGCACACAAACATGCACAAATACACATATACAGACACACAGATGAACATGCGCACACATGAATGCACAAATACACGTACACACACACAAACAGCACAAATACATGCATACAAACACATAAAAACACACAAACACACACGTGCAGAGGAAATATTGGAAATGGTTTACGTAGACTCTGTAGGAAGTTCAAATTGGGTACCTCACTCCGAAACTCAAATATGGAGCCTGTCCCTGAGCATGACCGGAAGGGCATCTTGTACTCATACATCCGCTTGCATCTTCCAGTATGCTTCTGAAGATGGCTGGCCAGCTTCTCTGACGAAGGAACACGAGTTTGCATACACGTGCATGTCTTTCTGTGTCGTATCTATCTCCGAATGCACATCTGTTTCTCTATATGAGTACCTGTCTCTGTATACATGTCTCTACACACATTTATGCATAAGTCTCTAGAGACGCCCACATCCACATGTGTAAATGTCTGTGTGTGTTTTCTGCCTCTCTCTGTATGTCTGTCGCTGTAGGTATGCAAGTGTATGTATAGAGACACGTGCACGCTTATGTGTAGACATGTGTCTATAGAGAGATATGTATTCATATAGACATCATACACATGTACAGGTGTTTACACAGAGACCCACGCACGCTTGTGTGTAGACATATGTCTATAGAGAGATATGTATGCATATAGACGTCATACACATGTACAGGTGTTTACACAGAGACCCGTGCACGCTTATGTGTAGACATGTCTATAGAGAGATATGTATTCATATAGACGTCATACACATGTACAGGTGTTTACACAGAGACCCATGCACGCTTGTGTGTAGACGTGTCTATAGAGAGATATGTATGCATATAGACGTCATACACATGTACAGGTGTTTACATAGAGACCCATACACACTTATGTATACATACACATCATACACATGTACACATATATTAGATATGTAAAGATACACATAAACATGCATGGGTACATATACATAGAGATGTGTACCTATATTTGCCTAGAGCTATGTAGATGTTAGGGCACATGTCTTTGTCTCTCTATGCATATGGTCTCTGTATATGGAAACATCTATATATGTCTGCATATGTCTGCCTGTCTCTCTATAAGCATACATCTATGCACAAGCGTGTTTGTGTCTATATGTAAACACCTGTATATGTGTATGATGTCTATATGCATACATATCTCTCTATAAACATACATCTATGCATAAGCACGCATGTGTCTATAAGTAAACACCTGTATATGTGTATGATGTCTAGATGCATATATATGTCTCTATAGACATACGTCTATACATAAGCGTGCCTGTGTCTATATATACACACCTGCAGATATGATTACATATCTGCATATGTGTACGTATCTCTCTACTATGTATAACTGTACATGTGTTTTCTTTCTTTTTATTTTATTTTTATTTTTTGAGACAGTCTTGCTTTGAAGCCCAGGCTGGACTGCAGTGGCGCGATCTCGGCTCACTGCAATCTCTGACTCCCAGGTCCCGGTTCAAGCAATTCTCCTGCCTCAGCCTCCCGAGTACATGGGATTATAGGTACTTACCACCACGCCCAGCTAATTTTTGTATTTTTAGTAGAGACGGAGTTTCACCATGTTGGCCAGGCTGGTCTCCAATTCCAGACCTCAGATGATCTGCCCACCTCGGCCTCCCAAGTAGCTGGGATTACAGGCACCCACCACTGTGCCTGGCTAACTTTTGTCTTTTTAGTAGAGACGGGGTTTCACCATGTTGGCCAGGCTGGTCTTGAACTGCAGACCTCAGGTGATCCATCCGCCTCGGCCTCCCAAAGTGCTGGGATGACAGGCGTGAGCCACCACACCCGGCCTGTGGTGTGATTTTTATGCACCCAAACATATTGGCGTTGCCGCTGGGCCGGTCGGCTGCCTGAGATTTCAACACCTTTGTTGTTCGCATCTGCAAGGGCGATGAAAGTTTTAAAGTCCCCACCTGCTCAGGTGTCCTGTGGGATGAGGTTCTTTAGAGACAGGTATCCACTCCCTTTGCTCGCAGATCTGAGCCTCTGCTGAAGACAATGCCTCATCTTCGATGGGAAAAAGCACAAGTCTTTGCTGATTCCCTTTTTCCTCTTCATATGTAGAAACCCCACTGTGTTCTTCACAGCCAGTGATTCTGTAGAATGTCCCAAGTCAACCGGGGAGAAAACCCCAAATATGAAGCAATTAAAAAAAAATACTCGTTCGATTTTTTTTTCTTTCCCCCGTAACCTCATTAGTAGCCCAATGGACTTGAGGTTGCCTTGGGCCAGAAGTTACGTTTCTCATTAATATACATCAGCTGTTCTCTGTTTTTGTTTTTTTTTTTAAATTTTTTTCGTAGCGACTGTGGTAGCCAGTCACCTGTCCCCCTTTTGTTCCTCGATAGAGCGTGTCTGAACGTAAAAGAAAAATTGTCACTTCTCGTTACGCGAACTAAGGGTACGAGAATTGATGGGCCTTTCTACCTAATGCTGTTATCCGAACCAGGTTTGTTTATTTAATGAACAAAATGTCACATCAAATCTGTCTTCCCCTGACGTCTGAACCCTTGGCAGCTGCTGGTGGCAGGGTTTCCTGAAATGGGGAGGTGGAGGGGGCTAGCTGGATTAACTAATTTAATCTGCATGTGATTCAAAAGTTAAAGCAAAAACACACACCTCCTCTGATGGAACAAATTCTCTTATTATTATTACTATTTTTTTCAGACAGAGCTTTCCTCTGTCCCCCAGGCTGGAGTGCAGTGGTGCGATCTCGGCTCACTGCAACCTCCGCCTCCCGGGTTCAAGCAATTTTCCTGCCTCAGCCTCCCGAGTAGCTGGGATTACAGGTGCCTGCCATCATGCCTGGGTAATTTTGGTATTTTTAGTAGAGATGGGGTTTCACTGTGTTGGTCAGGCTGGTCTCGAACTCCCGACCTCAGGCTGGAGTGCAGTGGTGCAATCTCGACTCACTGCAACCTCCGCCTCCCGGGTTCAAGCGATTCTCCTGCCTCAGCCTCCAAGTAGCTGGGATTACAGGCACCCGCCACCAGGCCAGGCAAATATTTGTATTTTTAGTAGAGACACGGTTTCACCACGTTGGTTAGGCTGGTCTCGAACTCTCGACCTCAGGCGGGACTGCAGTGGCGCAATCTCGATTCACTGCAACCTCCACCTCCCGATTTCAAGCGATTCTCCTGCCTCAGCCTCCCGAGTAGCTGGGATTACAGGCACCCGCCATCAGGCCAGGCAAATGTTTGTATTTTTAGCAGAGACTGGCTTTCACCGTGTTGGTCAGGCTGGCCTCGAACTCCTGACCTCAGGTGATCCACCCGCCTCGGCCTCCCAAAGTGCTGGGGTGACAGGCGTGAGCCACCGTGCCAGTCCGTTATTATTATTTTTTAAAGCAGACATCCAGGGGTTATTGTATGGTGAGATTCCAGGTGCTGGATGGCAAGGAGGAGGCATCCTGACCAGGGCTGGTCAACATCAGGGAAACCACAGCCCATTTAGATGGAAGATTTGAAGTTCCGTCATGCCATGCAAGCTTCCCGCAACTGAGATACAGATACAGAATCTCCCTGGGAACGTACCAAACTGTCGGGGCACCAGGAGCCTCTGCCTTCTCATCGGCTGCCAATTTCAGGGACAAGGACCGCAGCCAGGTCAGAAGCACGGTTTGCAGGGGTGACAGCTTGTCACTTGCAGAGCTACGCAGTCTAAGCCCCTTCATAACCGCAAGGTGCTGATGTGTCGGAAAGGCTGGAGTCTCGGGATGGAAACACGTATGTCGGGGGCCAAGTGTGTCCCTGGGGGAACAGCACACGTGTGTCGGATGCCAGGTCTCCGCCGACCCCGGAGCCAGCCCCGCTTGGACTGGCCCCCTTGGGTCTGCTCTGGAGAGAGGAGGTATGGAGAAGCTGCTCTGGAGAGAGGACGTATGGAGAGGCTGCTCTGGAGAGGGGACATATGGAGAGGCTGCTCTGGAGAGGGGATGTATGGAGAGAGGGGACGTATGGAGAGGCTGCTCTGGAGAGGGGACGTATGGAGAGGCTGCTCTGGAGAGGGGACGTATGGAGAGGCTGCTCTGCAGAGGGGACGTATGGAGAGGCTGCTCTGGAGAGGGGACGTATGGAGAGGCTGCTCTGGAGAGGGGACGTATGGAGAGGCTGCTCTGGAGAGGGGACGTATGGAGAAGCTGCTCTGGAGAGGGGACGTATGGAGAGGCTGCTCTGGAGAGGGGACGTATGGAGAGGCTGCTCTGGAGAGGGGACGTATGGAGAGGCTGCTCTGGAGAGGGGACGTATGGAGGAGCTGCTCTGGAGAGGGGACGTATGGAGAGGCTGCTCTGGAGAGGGGACGTATGGAGGAGCTGCTCTGGAGAGGGGACATATGGAGAGGCTGCTCTGGAGAGGGGATGTATGGAGAGAGGGGACGTATGGAGAGGCTGCTCTGGAGAGGGGACGTATGGAGAGGCTGCTCTGGAGAGGGGACGTATGGAGAGGCTGCTCTGCAGAGGGGACGTATGGAGAGGCTGCTCTGGAGAGGGGACGTATGGAGAGGCTGCTCTGGAGAGGGGACGTATGGAGAGGCTGCTCTGGAGAGGGGACGTATGGAGAAGCTGCTCTGGAGAGGGGACGTATGGAGAAGCTGCTCTGGAGAGGGGACGTATGGAGAGGCTGCTCTGGAGAGGGGACGTATGGAGAGGCTGCTCTGGAGAGGGGACGTATGGAGAGGCTGCTCTGGAGAGGGGACGTATGGAGGAGCTGCTCTGGAGAGGGGACGTATGGAGAGGCTGCTCTGGAGAGGGGACGTATGGAGGAGCTGCTCTGGAGAGGGGACGTATGGAGAGGCTGCTCTAGAGAGGGGATGTATGGAGAGAGGGGACGTATGGAGAGGCTGCTCTGGAGAGGGGACGTATGGAGAGGCTGCTCTGGAGAGGGGACAGATGGAGAGGCTGTTCTGGAGAGGATGTATGGAGAGTCTGCTTGGGACAGGGGACAGATGGAGAAGCTGCTCTGGAGAGGGGATGTATGGAGAGAGGGGACGTATGGAGAGGCTGTTCTGGAGAGGATGTATGGAGAGTCTGCTTGGGACAGGGGACAGATGGAGAAGCTGATCTGGAGAGGGGATGTATGGAGAAGTTGCTCAGGAGACGGGACGTATGGAGAGGCTGCTCTGGAGAGAGGACGTATGGAGACGCTGCTCTGGAGAGGGGACAGATGGAGAAGCTGCTCTGGAGAGGGGATGTATGGAGAGAGGGGACATATGGAGAGGTCCCACCCCAGGCTCCATCAAAGGAAGGGAGAAGCATTTTCACCCAGGCCCCGTTTACGCTTTGCCACGCTGTCCTCTGTTGTGTGCCGTGGCCGAGACCACAGTACAACGTTCAGAGGCTGCAGAGAAAAACAGAAGCCGCCTGAGTGAGTGTGTGTGTGTGTGTGTGTGTGTGTGTGTGTCATGACAGCCAGGCCTCTGAAGCGCGCCGTGGAAGACGCAGTTGTGAGACTCTCTGGCAATTAAAAATAATTGGCAAGCAGGTCTCGTTCAGCCCTTCGGAGAATGCCAGCGACGATATAATGATGTTTCATTAGCCATGCTGTACACTGCACGCTCCGTATGGCACTCACAATTAAACAGAATCATAAAGGAGAGAAGGGGGGAAAGAAAAACATGAAAAAAAAAATTCCCCAGCTCAGATTAGCATTGCATGTAATGGGCACTTCATTAGCTAATTGATTTCTTATTAGTTACAGGCAGTGGCCCGGCCAGGGGTTCTGCACACGTAATTAGCTGCATTTACACAGAGTGATGCGGATGCTCATTTTGTAGCTAAACATTCCTGGAATCGATGGCACCTCTGTTGCTTACGGCAATTTCACTCACTTTATTTTATTTTTCTTGCTAATATTGGCTTAACCTTCACATCAAAAATTCTCTCCCCCGGGGGGGCGGTGGGGGGGCCTCACCAGATTTAATCACAGCATTAAACGCAGAGAAATAGGCCACGTCATCCAGTCTGAGCGCAGCTACCTCTTGTTTGCTGTGTTTTATTTTCAGCTTGTTTTAGGGCTCTCCGGAAAAAGCCAGCCGTCTTTCCCGGTGACACTAATCTCCGGATGGGGTGGATGTTCCCCCTTACGACATCCAAAATGTCACAACAGCTGCATGTCCCACCTCGCAAATGGACAGCTGTGAGGCTGACCACACCTGTCTTCAAATGCTTCAGGCGGGGGAGTGTGCAGAGGTCTGAAGTTCACAGGTAGCCGTCCCTCTCCACGGCACAGAAATGGATTTTCTCCTGGCGTCGGCCACGGAGGGACGGCTCGGACCTCAGTGTAGGATGACTTTTGGTTATATTATATTATTTTATAATATACTATATTTTATAAGCATCTATAATTGAGTTTTCTGATTTGGGGTTTTTTGTGTTATGTATTTATTATTTATTTATATATGATGTATTATTTATTTGATTATTAATTTGTTTATTTATTATCTTATTTATTTAATTTTTTTTTTTTCGAGACAGAGTCTCGCCCCGTCCCCCAGGCTGGAGGGCAGCGGCACGATCTCGGCTCCCTGCACCTTTTTTTGTTGTTGTTGTGAGATGACGTCTGGCTCTGTCACCCAGGCTGGAGTGCAATGACACAATCTCGGCTCACCACAACCTCCGCCTCCTGGGTTCAAGCGATTCTCCTGCCTCAGCCTCCTGAGTAGCTGGAACTACAGGCATGCACCTCCATGCCCGGCTAATTTTGTATTTTTAGTAGAGACGGGGTTTCGCTATGTTGGCCAGGCTGGTCTCAAACTCCTGACCTCAGGTCATCCGCCCTCCTCAGCCTCCCAAAGTGCTGGGATGACAGGCATGAGCCACCGTGCTGGGCCTGTTCCTTTTGTTTTTAATTTTTCTAGAGATGGGGATCTTGCTGTGTTGCCCAGGCTGGTCTTGAACTCCCGGCCTCAGGTGATCCACCCACCTCAGCCTCCTAAAGTGTTGGGATGTTAGGCACGAGACACCATGCCCGGCCCCAGATGATGTTTTAAAATGACTTCTGTGGGTGGCTTATCCAGGAGTTTGAATTTTAGGGAAGCAGAACTCTAGGCCAACTCTGATTCAAAGATTAGACGATTGCCTTCTGTTTTTTTTTTTTTTTTTTTTGAGACGGAGTCTCACTCTGTCGCCCAGGCTGGAGTGCGGTGGCAAGATCTCGGCTCACTGCAAGCTCCGCCTCCCGGGTTCACGCCATTCTCCTGCCTCAGCCTCCTGAGTAGCTGGGACTACAGGCGCCCGCCACCACGCCCGGCTAATTTTTTTGTATTTTTAGTAGAGACGGGGTTTCACCATGTTAGCCAGGATGGTCTCGATCTCCTGACCTTGAGATCTGCCTGCCTCGGCCTCCCAAAGTGCTGGGATGACAGGCGTGAGCCACCGCGCCCGGCCGCCTTCTATTCTTTTAAATTTTGCAGGAGTCTCAGTCACGGGAGGCCACCCTCTTTGTGGGGGTGATCGAGGGTGTTTGCTGTATGGACGAGGGTGTGGATGAAAATGTTTCCATTTGAAGACACTCAGGGACGGTCAATGGGCTGAATTCTGCCCTCTGCCTCATAAGACTCGTGTATTGACAAGCTAACCTTGAGGCCGGGCACAGTGGCTCACGCCTGTCATCCCAGCACTTTGGGAGGCTGAGGTGGGCGGATCACCTGAGCTCAGGAGTTCGAGACCAGCCTAACCAATGTAGAGAAACCCCGTCTCTACTAAAAATACAAAAATTAGCCAGGCGTGGTGGCGGGCACCTGTAATCCCAGCGACTCGGGAGGCTGAGGCAGGAGAATCACCTCAACGTGGGAGGCGGAGGTTGCAGTGAGTCAAGATCGTGCCACTGCACTCCAGCCTGGGCAAGAATAGGAACACTTCATCTAAAATAATAATAATAAAATAAAGAAAAAAAAGGAAAGACAAGACAAGAGACTGAGGGACAGTCAGTGGGCTGAATTCTGCCCCCTGTCTCCCAAGACTCACCTAACCTCCAGTATCTCAGAATGGGAATGTATTTGGAGACGGGATCTTTAAAGAGGTGATTAAGGTAAAATGAGGCCATTAGGCTGGACCCTGATCCAATGGGACTGGTGTCTTCTGTCACTTATTTTTCTAATTTTTTTTTTTCCTTATAAGACAGAGTCTCACTCTGTTGCCCAGGCTGGAGTGCAATGGCACAATCTCCGCGACAGAACAAGATTCTGCCTCAAAACAACAAACAAACAAACAAACAAACAAAAAAGTATTTGTGTGACCTAAATGGCTAGTCAATAATCTCCTAGAAGAGTTCAGATAGAATGCACGCTTTATAAACTATGACTACTATCAGGAAATCCAATGCTCTGGGACAGGTAATGATTCTAACTCCTCAGACCTAATTTTTTCTGAAATGAATGTTGTTATTCTAAGCAAGAATTCAGAGATAAAAATGTTATTCCTTCTTTTTCTTTTACTTTTTTTTTGTGGGGGGGGGGATGGAGTCTCACTCTGTTGCTCAGGCAGGAGTGCAGTGGCACGATCTTATCTCACTGCAACCTCTGTCTCCCAAATTCAAGCAATTGTCCTGCCTCAGCCTCCTGAGTAACTGAGATTGCAGGCGCCCACCACCACGCCTGGCTAATTTTTTTTTTTTTTGTATTTTTAGTAGAGAGGGGGTTTCACCATGTTGGCCAGGCTGGTATGGCTATATCACAAAGATATTCCATTGTACTGTAAATCTCCCCCACCCTTAAGAAGGTTCTTTATAATCTCCCCCACAGTTAGGAAGTTTCTTTGTAATTCTCCCCACCTTTGAGAATGTACTTTTTGAGATCCACCCCCTGCCCCCAAAACATTGCTCTTAACTCCACCATCTATCCCAAAACCTATAAGAACCAATGACAATCCCACCTCCCTAGGCTGACTCCTTTTTCGGACTCAGCCCGCCTGCACCAGGTGAAATCAACAGCCTTGTTGCTCACACAAAGCCTGTTTGGTGGTCTCTTCACACAGACGCGTGAGACAGAGCAGACCTTCCTCTGGGACCAGTGGACTCTGAACCTCTCGTTGAGTGTCATGGTGGCGGAGTTGCTGGTTGCCAGAGAAGGCGGACGGTTCATCCTGAGAAATGCTGAAGGAGAAGCATTGGTGACAATCCAAGAACTAGCCCTGGGAGGGAAGGGGGAGGGACAATCTGAGAGGTACAAGAGGAGACCAGGGTCATGAGGTCCTCCTTCCATCTTTGCTACAGAGGCAGCTGGATATTCTAGTGCTTGACAGAGCTGCGGTCCTTTCTCACCTCCCCAGCACACGCCAAATTCTGAGCCATCTGAGGTTCCCTGGGAATTGCACGCAGAGTCACTGGGTTTGAGGCCAGAGACGGTCTCTCTTTTACTCCACTTCAAGTCAACCTGTGACACCACGTGGGTCCAAACAAAAGAGCTGCCGACTTGAGGGCTGATGTGGTTTGGCTCCGTGTGTCCCCACCCAAATCTCATCTTAGATTGCAGCTCCCATAATTCCCATGTATTGTGGGAGGAACCCCACGGGAAACTATGGGGGTGGTTCCCCCGTACTGTTCTCGTGGTAGTGAATAAATTTCACAAGATCGGATGCTTTTATCAGGGAAAACCCCATTTGCTCGGTTCTCATTCTCTGTTGCCTGCCGCCATGTAAGACATGCCTTTCGCCTTCTGCCGTGATTGTGAGGCCTCCCCACCCCCGTGGAACTGTGAGTCCATTAAACCTCTTTTTCTTTATGCATTAGCCAGTGTCGGAGATGTCTTTATCATCAGCGTGAAAACAGACTAATACAAGGGCTGTTCTGGGAAATTATTTACAAATGCTTATGGTAATGATACTAGTGGTCTGGGAGACATCCCAGATGCCAGTGGGGCCTTAACCCCAGCTGATGTCCAGGCTCTTGACACTGTACTGAGAATGAATTCAGGACAAGTCAGAAAAGAGTAAAAGTATGGGCTGGGTGTGGTGACTCACGCCTGTCATCCCAGCACTTTGGGAGGCCGAGGCGGGCGGATCACGAGCTCAGGAGATCGAGACCATCCTGGATAACACGGTGAAACCCTGTCTCCACTAAAAATACAAAAAAAAATTAGCCGGGCGTGGCGGCGTGCACCTGCAGTCCCAGCTACTCGGGAGGCTCAGGCAGGAGAATGCCGTGAACCCGGGAGGTGGAGCTTGCAGTGAGCCGAGATCGCGCCACCGCACTCCAGCCTGGGCGACAGAGTGAGACTCTGTCTCAAAAAAGAAAAAAAAAGAGTAAAAGTATGGAGATTTACTCCAAAGGGAAAAGTAGACACTCAAGGAAAGCAGCTGGGTGTGGTGGTTCGTGCCTATAATCCCAGCACTTTGGGAGGCCAAGGTGGGCAGATCACCTGAGGTCAGGAGTTTGAGACCAGCCTGGCCAATAAGGGGAAACCCTGTCTCTACTAAAATACAAAACTTAGCCGGGTATGGTGGTGGGCACCTGTAATCCCAGCTACTCGGGAGGCTGAGGCAGGAGAATCGCTTGAACCTGGGAGGTGGAGGTTGCAGTGAGCCGAGATCACACCACTGCACTCCAGCCTGGGTGACAGAGCGAGACTATGTCTCAAAAAAATAAAATAAAATAAATAAAATTGTACTTATGAATTATCTCCTTTACATTCTTAGGAGGAAAAAAATGCCCCAAAGTCAAAAGAGTGAATTCTTGAACTCACAGAGTAGATGTTAAGCAATGCAGTAGATGATTGTTTAAAAATATCCACTTCTGGTTGGGCAAGGTGGCTCATGCCTGTCATCCCAGCACTTTGGGAGGCTAAGGAGAGGGTGGATCACCAGAGATCAGGAGTTCGAGACCAGCCTGGCCAACATTGTGAAACCCTATCTCTACTAAAAATACAAAAAATTAGCTGGGCTTGGTGGCAGGTGCCTAGAGTCCCAGCTACTCAGGAGACTGAGGCAGGAGAATCACTTGAACCTGGGAGGTGGAGGCTGCAGTGAGCTGAGATCGCACCACTGCACTCCAGCCTGCGTGACAGAGTGAGACTCCAACTCAAAAAAAAAAAAAATTCATTTCCTTGATTCAAATTAACTTCCTTGATTCCATTCCTACTTCTCTGAGCAGACTACAGAGTCCACTTTTCTACTTGAAATGAGCTTGCACTGTTGGGCTGCCCTCTTGCTCCTCTGTTGTCAGTCTGAGAAAAACTTTCCCTGCCCAGCTGTTGTTCCTGAACCCAGAAGCCCAGAATTAACCCACCTAGGGTGGAGCTGAGCTTCCAATCCAGAAGCCATGCCCAGCTGAGATCAGCTATCAACACTTGAGTAAACAATAGCTGACTGTTACAAGCTAATCTGGAAGGCTCGGGGCTAGGCTTTTGGCTGGATGCAGGAACATTAAACTCTAACTCTGCCCTCACGGAATCATGACTAGGGAAACTAAAATATCCATAAAAATCAGTAAACTTCAGCCACATTAAATTCCCACCCCTTGCCCATTTCTAATGAAAATGGCAATGTCATATCTTCCATCTAATATTATTTAGATATTAATCTAAATATTATTAATAATCCTCAATATAATATAAATATTATCAATAATGTTCAATATAATAATCTAAATATTAATAATCTTCAATATAATATTATTTATATAGTAATTCATTATCAAATGGTTAATTATGCAATAAGCAATTATTAAATTAATAATCGTGGAACAATAATTTAATAATTAATATATTAATATTATTAAAATAATAATCTAAATAATATTAATAATCTCCTTTAGTTTAATATTATTTTAAAGAAACACACCTGCAGAAAATACAAAAAATATATCTTCCTCATACATAGCCTCCCACATGTCTGTATTTATGGAAAATCACAATATATCACGACTGTAATCCCAGCACTTTGGGAGGCCAAGCCGCGTGGATCATTTGAGGTCAGGAGTTAGAGACCAGTCTGGCCAACATAGTGAAACCTGGTCTCTGCTACAAAAACAAAAATTAGTTGGGCGTGGTGCCTCACGCCTGTAATCCCAGCTCCTTGGGAGGCTGAGTCACAAGAATCACTTGAACCCAGGAGGTGGAGGCTGCAGTGAGCTGAGATCGTGCTCTCCCGTACTCCGGCCTGGGCGAAGGACTGAAACTCTGTCTGAAAAAAAATAAACAAACCCCACAATATAAAGATTATTAATTTGCCATAGTGTTATGGGATTTAAAACTCAAACCATCGTAGTTCATGCTGATAATCGCAATGCTTCCAGAATCTGACACATCAGGAGGATGACTTGAGGCCGGGAGTTTGAGAGCAGCCTGGGCACCTTAGCGAGACCCTGTCTCTATAGAAAGTAAATGAATTACCTGGGCATGGTGGCGTGTGCCCGTAGCCCCTGCTACTTGGGGTGCTGAAGGGGAAGGATGATTTGAGGCTAGAAGTTTGGGGCTGCAGTGATCTGTGATGCTACACACAACAAAATACCCACCGAGAGGTTAAGCATCCCATCCAAGTAAAAAAAAAACACAGACATCAGTGGCTGGGGGCGGTGGCTCACACCTGTAATCCCAGCACTTTGGGAGGCCGAGGCCGGTGGATCACCTGAGGTCAGGAGGTCATGAGTTCAAGACCATCCAGCCTGGTCAACATGGTGAAACCCCGTCTCTACTAAAAATACAAAAATTAGCCAGGTGTGGTGGCGCATGCCTGTAATCCCAACTACTCGGGAGGTTGGGGCAGGAGAGTCTCCTGAACCTGGGAGACGGAGGTTGCAGTGAGGCGAGATCGTGCCGTTGCAGTCCAGCCTGAGAAACAAGGGCAAAACTCCCTCTTAAAAAAAAAACCCCACAAAGAAACAGACATCAGCATGCCAGAACTAGAAGTCCGTTGTAAACAGCATAGTATGTTGAAATAATTCCAGCCTGGGCAACATGGAAAACCCTGTCTCTACTAAAAATGCAGACAATTAGACAGATGTGGTGGCAGGTGCCTGTAATCCCAGCTACTTGGGAGGCTGAGGCAGGAGAGTCGCTTGAACCTGGGAGGCAAAGGTTGCTGTGAGGCAAGATCACGCCATTGCACTCTAGCCTGGGCAACAAGTACAAAACTCTGTCTAAAAAATAAAAAAAAAAAAGCAGACATCAGCAGGCCACAACTAGAAGTCAGTCCTGAAAGAGGCCCTCAGCAAAAAACATCAACTAGTAGCAGTAAGGGATAGGCAGAATCTATAAAACAGCATTTTATAAAGTAATTCACTGCACTCAGCTAAAATGTGCTGTAATAAAAATGTCACTAATTTATATTAACTATGAATAACATCAGTCTCCACGACTGAACAGCAGGTATTACAGAACGTTATAAAAATACGCTTACTTTCCATGAGTATGATATTGGATACTTCCAAAGTTTTGATGAATAGTGGTTGGGTGGAAAATCTGATTATTTGATAGACAATTACAATTAATCTCACATTTTCAGATGCAAAAAAAAAAAATGCTTCTAAGCTACGGAAAGTCTTGCTTTCTTAAGTAATTCCAGCTTCTCTCCTGAAATCTTTACACAGTTAATTTACTCAGTCTTTGGTTAATAGCCCATGCTAAGATAAATTTCTGCCTAAATTCTGAATTTATGAGATCCCAATTAATGAAGTTTTATTGAAGAGACATCCTGTTCCTGATATAATTTTAATGTCATCATCATCAATTATGTTCCCAGTCCAATAGCCCTAAGCTTGCAAAATTTATTTCCATCAAACAAACAAAAGACACACACACACACACACACACACACACACACACACACAGAGGATTCATTAAGAGCGGCAAAGATAAAATCATTACAACATCCATCTTGAGAAGTTGAGCTGATGTGTGTATTCTTCAAGGATCACATCTATTTTTTATTTTATTTTATTTTTATTTTTTGAGACAGAGTTTCACTCTTATTACCCAGGCTGGAGTGCAGTGGTGTGATCTCGGCTCACTGCAACCTCCGCCTCCCGGGTTCAAGCGACTCTCCTTCCTCAGCCTCCCAAGTAGCTGGGATTACAGGCACCCGCCACCACACCCGGCTAATTTTGTATTTTTAGTAGAGACGGGGTTTCACCATGTTGGCCAGGCTGGTCTCCAACCCCTGACCTCAGGTGATCCACTTGCCTCGGACTCCCAAAGTGCTGAGATGACAGGCCTCAGCCACCGTGCCTGGCTGATCACATGTATTTTTAAAGAGAGGGAAATAAAGCCAGCCTTGTTCCTGATTTCCTTCCCTGGTGTTTGTCCCCTCCCAGAAGATAAGAAGACGCTTTAAATCCTCTCAGCCTTCCTTGTCTACTACAGACTTGCTAACGCACAGAGAAGACAGCCCTGCATCTTAATAGCTCTCATCCTCTTTCATCCAGCTCCTGGCCAGTCCTTGGAAACACCTGCCAGCCACACTACAGTCTTGCCATTGACCCCAAATGAGCTTATTTTTATTTATTTATTTATTTATTTATTTGTTATTTATTTATTTATTTTTGAGACAGACTTCTCGCTCTGTCACCCAGGCTGGAGTGCGGTGGCGTCATCTCAGCTCACTGCAACCTCCGCCTCCTGGGTTCAAGCCATTCTCCTGCCTCAGCCTCCTGAGTAGCTGGGATTACAGGCTCCAGCAACCACGCCCTGCTAATTTTTCTAGTTTTAGTAGAGATGGGGTTTCACCATGCTGGCCAGGCTGGTCTTGAGCTCCTGACCTCAGGTGATCCACCCGCCTCGGCCTCCCAAAGTGCTGGGATTACAGGCATAAGCCACCGCACTGCACCTAATTTTGTATTTTTAGTAGAGACGGGGTTTCGCCATGTTGGCCAGGCTGGTCTCGAACTCCTGACCTCAGGTGATCCAACCACCTCAGCCTCCCAAAGTGATATTACAGGCGTGAGCCACTGTGCCTGACCTGTGCTGTCTTTCTATTTGCATTGTGTCCAATGACAAATCTACTGAGATCTGTACCTTTGATTCTCTGTAGGTGACATCTTTGGCTTATCACTTGGTTTGACCAACTTGATGATGCTGTACTTTTTGCTTAGAGTTTGTCAAGATTCTTGAGCTGGTGGATGCATAGATTTCAACAAATTTGGAAAATTTTTGTCATTACTTTTATTTATTTTATTTTGCTTTTTTTTTGGTGGCGGGGGGGGGGACAGAGTTTTGTTCTTGTCGCCCAGGCTGGAATGCAATGGCACGATCTCAGCTCACTGCAACCTCTGCCTCCCGGGTTCAAGCAATTTTCCTGCCTCAGCCTCCCAAGTAGCTGGGGTTATAGGTGCCCGCCACCACCTCCAGCTAATTTTTTGTATTTTTAGTGGAGACGGGGTTTCACCGTGTTGGCAAGTCTGGTATCGAACTCTTGACCTCAGGTGATCCAACTGCCTCCCAAAATGCTGGAATTACAGGCTTTTCTTTCTTTTTTTTTTTTTTTTTTTTCAGAAGGAGTACCCGTCTGTCACCCAGGCTAGAGTGCAGTGGCGCAATCTTGGCTCACTGCAACCTCCACCTCCCGGGTTCAAGCAATTCTCAGCCTCCCAAGTAGCTGGGACTACAGCACCCACCACCATACCCAGCTAATTTTTTTTTGTATTTTTAGTAGAGACAGGGTTTCGACATGTTGGCCAGGCTGGTCTCGAACTCCTGGCTTCAGGTGCTTCACCTGCTTCAGCCTTCCAAAGTGCTGGGATTACAGGCATGAGCCACCGCACCTGATCTGGATACCATTTTTAATTTTACCTTGTCCTGAATAGTTTTGTATTCTTCTAACTATTTGGAAGCTTTGTTCTGTGATTCTGTGAAGTCACTTGGAGGTAGTTGGAGCCCTTCAGGTCTTGGTTTCATTTCGTTGAAATGAAGAGGAATGTTTAATTCAGGATTAATTTGTCCAAGCTACTGAGGAAACGTCCTCCTCACTATCCTACCTAACGCCCCATGAACTATGGAAGTTTTCCAATGTAGAAGGTCAGAACAGGCACCTTTTGAGCATTGTGTGAACGCTGGTCACTGGTCCCTGTTCCCACGGCTCCTTTCTGTTGGTTCTTTCCCTGACCTTGAATAAAAGTTCCTTATGGACACGTGTCAATCAGTTCTCAGCCCAGCGCTCTCTAGGTCGACCTTCTGCAGAAGCTCTCTATGCTTCTTTCTCCACGTGGCTGTCTCATATCTGCTACTCTGTCCTGTGAACTCCTGCTGCCTTGGTCTCCCCAGACTCTCCGCTCCACCTTCTCAACTCAAGTGGTCTTCTAGGTTCCATCTGAGTTGTGCCTCCTTGTACTGCTGCCTATAAAATGTCTCAGGCAGTAAGCCGGGGGATCATAGGGCTCACTGCATTACTTTTCCATCTCTCAGAGATCATTGTCTTTCATTGCTTCATGTCCAGGGTCTTGAACACCATCATTTCATATATTTTTCCCAGTGGAAGATAATTCTGATGTCTGTTACTTCATGTTGGTGAAAAGCAGAAGACTGCATCTATCTATGTACCATTCTATCTATCGGTCTATCTATCTATCTACCTACCTATCTATCTACCAGTCATCTTATCTATCATATTCTCTATCTACCTATTATCCATCTACCTATCTACCTACCTACCAACCATCTTTCTACCTATGAATCATATTCTCTACCTATCATATATCTATCTACCTACCTATCTACCAGTCATCTTCTCTATCCATCATATTCTCTCTCTACCTATCTATCCTTCCATCTACCTACCAATCGTCTTTATCTATCTTATTATCTATCTATCTATTTATCTATGTATCTGTCTATCTACCTACCTAGCTACCTATCTTCCAATCATCTTATCTGTCATATTCTCTGTCTACCTATTATCCATCTACCTATCTACCTATCTACCAACCATCTTTCTACCTATGTATAATATTCTCTATCTATCTGTCATCTATCTACCTACCTACCTACCTATCTACCAGTCATCTTATCTATCATATTCTCTATACCTATTATCCGTCTACCTATCTACCTACCTACCAACCATCTTTCTACCTATGAATCATATTCTCTATCATATATCTATCTACCTACCTATCTACCAGTCATCTTATCTATCCATCATATTCTCTGTCTACCTATCTATCTATCCATCTATGTATCAATCATCTTTATCTATCATATTATCTATCTATCATCTATCATGTATCAATATATCATCTGTCATCTATCTATCTAATCTATCTATCTATCATCTTCTCTATCGTATTCTATATCTACCTATCTCTCTACCTACCAATCAGCTTATCTATCAACCATATTCTCTATCTATCTATTATCTATCATCTATCTATCTATCTATCTATCTATCTATCTATGTATCTATCTATCTATGTATCTATCTATGTGTCTATCTATCTATGTATCTATCATCTTATCTATCTATTATCTATCTACCTATCTTATCTATCTGAAACTCTATGTTTTAAACCCTGACTTCAAAAAACGTTATAACAGACATTATTTAATGAACACCTATTGTGTGCCAGCCTTTGCCCATTTTGAAATGTAAATGTTATCCCTGTTTTGCAAAGTGATGTTCAGAAATAAATGGTTTGACAAGAGTCACATTAGCCAATAAACTCTTCAGCCTGGTTCAGTCTTGAAGCTTTCTGAGGATGGAGATAGCTTTACTACACCATTGGTTTGCCAAGTAGGGATGATGTGAGGGTACTTGTTTGTTTGTTTTGTTTGTTTGAAACAGAGTCTCACTCTGTCACCCCAGGCTGCGGTGCAGTGGTGCGATCTTGGCTCATGCAACCTCCGCCTCTCAGGTTCAAGCAATTCTCCTGCTTCAGCCTCCCAAGTAGCTGGGATTACAGGAACTCACCACCATGCCTGGCTAATTTTTGTGTTTTTAGTAGAGACGGGGTTTCACCATGTTGGCCAGGCTGGTCTCAAACTCTTGACCTTAGGTGCTCCTCCCGCCTCGGCCTCCCAAATTGCTGGGATTACAGGCATGAGCCACCACACCCGACCGAGTGTTCATGTTTAAAACGCAGATTCCCTTGGATGTTGGTGTGCCTGCATGTGTGTGTGACTATAAAGAAATAGAATGAGAAAAACTGGGGGAGGCGATAGAACTATTCTGTATCTCGAACATGATGCTATTTACATGTTTCAAAAAATGTGTTCAAGTTCATAGAACTGCACATCATGAAAATCAATTTTATAGTACGATAATTTAAAATGTAATTTTTTTGAAAATGTAAAAAAAAAAAAGCAGATTGCTAAATCCTATTCCAACCCTACTGAAACATAACCTCTCTTTTAAACAAGATGCCACATAACGGACACACTTCCCAAGAACGTAAAGTCTTATTTTGCATTCATCAGAAGGTGAATGTCTACAAGACCTATTTTATTGAATTTTTTTTTTTTACCTGCATGCATTCTTTCCATCTTCAGCGAAAGATGCAAAACGTATATTTGTAAATTAACTTTTCAGAAACTCCCCTCTCACTACCACTGTTTCTCCGCTAAGTGCAATTTTATCCACAGCGATCTTTCCATGGTTTTTGCCATATGGCAGCGTTTTTATCAAAAGAACACCATTCATGTCAAATAAATAAACCATCGCGTCTCACGGTTGTCCAGATTCCTGCTCGGTTTTACAAAGCTTCTTTCAATTGGTGCCTCCAAGCCTTTCTCAGGGCATTTTCTTTCTACAACGGGTTGGATGTACACGGATCAAACTGAAAGGAGAGGGAGGAGGAAGCATACGTGATGAGTCAGGAAAGAATGCTAGAGCTCAGTGACACAAGGTGATACAGAGTCTGTGACTGCACCATGCCAACCCCCTCGTGAAAATCAATATTCCTCTTACTGATTTTGCAACTTGGAATGAGGTGTTTTCAACTAAGTCCTATATACTGTAGGATACTGAGCAGCGTCCCTGAGCCCTACCCACTAGAAGCTAGTAGTATCTATCACCTCCTCCCTGGTCGTGATAACCAGAAATGTCTTCAGTCATTGCACAATGCCCCCATGGGGCAGAATTCCGACTCAAATTATTATTATTATTATTTTTGAGACAGAGTCTTGCTCTGTCTCCCAGGCTGGAGTGCAGTGGCACAATCTTAGCTCACCGCAACCTCTGCCTCCCAGGTTCATGCCATTCTCCTGCCTCAGCCTCCCAAGTAGCTGGGTTTACAGGCGCCCGCCACCATTCCTGACTAATTTTTTGTATGACGGAGTTTCACTGTGTTAACCAGGATGGTCTCGATCTCCTGACCTCGTGATCTGCCCATCTCGGCCTCCCAAAGTGCTGGGATTACAGGCGTGAGCCACAGCGCTTGGCCTCGGACTCAAATTTTTCTCCACTCTTCTCATGTCCAGAAAAAACAGCAAAGACATAATTAGTATTAACTTTGAGATTACCAATAAATTTTAGTGAATAAGCAAATTTGCAAATACAGAGTCTGTCCACAATGAGGAAGTACTATACCCCTGAAGACTACAGGGCCCTAAAACATTGCTATACAGTGGGATCCCTAATATTGCTCTCTCAGGTGAGTAGGAGCTGCCCCCATTGTGGTCTGAATGTAGGGTTCCTTCCCAAATTCGTATGTTGAACTCTTCACCCCCAAGATGATGGCGTTAAGAAGTGGGGCCTTTGGGGGGTGACGAGATCATCAGAGTGGAGGCTTCTGAATGGGATTAGTGCCCTTATATAAGGGATCCTAGAGAGCTCACTTGCCCCTTCCACCATGTGAGGACATACCAAGAAGTCACCGTCTATGAAACAGGATAGGTAGGTAGGTGGGTGGATGGATGAGTGAATGGATGGTTGGAATAGTGGACAAAAGGATGGATGATGGATGGGTGAGTGGGTGGATTAATGGTTGTATAGATGGCTGGATGGACAGATGGATGCCTGATGGATGAGCAGATGAGTGGATGGATGAATGGATGGGTGAATGGATGAATGGGTGGATGGGTAGATGGAAGAGTGGACAGATGGATGGGTGAGTGGGTGGATTAATGGTTGTATAGATGGCTGGATGGACAGATGGATGCCCGATGGATGAGCAGATGAGTGGACGGATGAATGGATGGATGAATGGATGGAGGGATGGATGGATGGATAGATGGATGGAAGAGTGGACAGGTGGATTGGTGAGTGGGTGGATTAATAATTGTATAGATGGCTGGATGGGTAGATGGATGCATGATGGATGAGCAGATGAATGGATGGATGAATGGATGGGTGGATGGATGGATGGAAGAGCAGACAGATGGATGAGTGAGTGAGTGGATTAATGGTTGTATAGATGGTTGGATGGATAGATGGATGCATGATGGATGAGCAGATGCGTGGATGGATGGAACGATGGGTGGATGGGTGTATGGATGGATGGATGGGTAGATGGATAGCTGGATGAGTTGATGGATGGATGGGTGGATTAATGGTTGTATGGATGACTGGATGGATAGATGGATGTATGATGGATAAGCAGATGACTGGATGGATGGATGGGTGGATGAGTGTATGGATGGATGGATGGATGGCTGGATGGATAGCTGGATGGGTGGATGGATGGGTGAATTAATGGATGATGGATGATGGATGAGTGAATGGGTGGATGGGTGGGTGGATAGATGATAAATGGGAATGGGCAGATGGATGGGTGGTAGATAGATGGATGAGTGGATAGATGAATACATGATAGATGGGTGGATGGGTGGATCAATGGGCAGATAGATGGATGAGTGGATAGGTGTATAGATGGGTGTAGGAGGAGATGAGTGAATTGATGGATGGGATGATGGATGGATAATGAATGAGTGGATGGGTGGATGGATGGATGGGTGAATGGGTGGATGGATGGGTGGATGAGTAGATAGATGGATGAATGATGAATGAGTGGATAGATGGATGGATGGGTGGATGCATGGATGGATGGATGGGTATATGAGTAGATGGATGGATGGTGGATGGATAAATGGATGGATGATGGATGAGTTGGTGGATAAATGGTTGGATAGATGGGTGGATGCATGGATGGATGGGTGGATGGATGGATGGGTGGGTAGGTGAATGAGTGGATGGCTGGGTGGATAAATGAGTGGATGGATGAATGGGTGGACAGATAAGTGGATGGGTCTATTAGTAGATGGATGGATGGATGGATGTGTTTGTGAATGGAAAGATGGATGAATGGATAAGTAGATGGGTGGATGGTTGTATGAATGAATAGGTGGATGGATAGGTGGATGGATGAATGAACAGCTGGATGGGTATGTGGATGAATGGAGGGGTAGATGAGTAGATAAGTCCAGACATTCTTTAACAAACATGATTCTTACTCTATGTGTTCCTGTTTACTTCGCCTTTGCCTCGTCGTCTTCCAAGACAATATATTGGTTTGCAGATATTCAAGAAATTATTTTAGAAATGTGCTTTGGGAACAACATAGACATCTCATTCCTCATATTCTGAATAAAGGCAGAGTCCTCCTAAGGAAGACTCATTTCTTATTCACTCCCCCGAGATAACTGCCATTGTCACTTAGTGTCCTTCCAGAACATTTCCCGCACATTTAGACACATTTGGACCTGTTGTTACATGTGTGTGACTTGTGAAAATATTCATAGTGTCACATTGTATTGTTGCTTGTAGAGTCCTCAAGTTGCTTTTCTCAGTCATCAACCTGTGTTGGAGATATTCCCTAACAGCACACAGAGGCTCACTTTCTGCATATTATCTGTTCGATGTGATCCACAGTATGGATCCATCAAGTCCCCCGTTGGGCGAACAATTAGAGTCTGCCCGTTTCTCTGCTATCACAGCCACTGCTGCAACAAGCATGCTTCCTCATGCTATGTCGTGCCTGAGTATGAGAGTTTCTCCAGGGTAGATACTGAGAAGTGGGATTGCCTGGTCAGAAGAAAATGTGCACTTAATTGGCGTGGACAGCACTGACTTTCCCTCCAATCTGCGGTTCCAATTTCCCACTCCCACATAAGGAGATAATTGCTTTACATCTTGCAACCACTTGCCACGATCACACTTTGCAATGTTTTTGCTATAATAGGCAATTGAGCAATGACAAGCTCTTTTCTTTAAAACTTGTAAAAATTTATTATCGAGAGCAAAACGCAGAGAACAGCCATAAAAAGGACAAACAATGGCGTGTGTTACTAGTCATTCCTGTAAGGAAATTAACAGGGGAAACAGTGTAGGAAATGCTACTTGTGATAATACTGCAATGTATTGAATACTTACCATGTGCAATGAGACAGTCTTGTTTCTTCTACTGCCTTGTAAGACTCTCCCAGCTGCCTGCACTCCCTATAGTGTTGCTAACATTGTGTTTTACACAGCCATATATAGATATAAAAAATATATAATAGATAATATAATTATATATTATAACTATATATAATTACATAATATATAATTACATATTATAGATAATATAAAATAATTACATATTATAGATAATATAAAATAATTACATATTATAGATAATATAAAATAATTACATATTATAGATAATATAAAATAATTACATATTATAGATAATATAAAATAATTACATATTATAGATAATACAAAATAATTACATATTATAGATAATATATAATAATTACATATTATAGATAATATAAAATAATTACATATTATAGATAATATATAATAATTACATATTATAGATAATATATAATAATTACATATTATAGATAATATATAATAATTACATATAGATAATATATAATAATTACATATTATAGATAATATATAATAATTACATATAGATAATATATAATAATTACATATTATAGATAATATATAATAATTACATATTATAGATAATATATAATAATTACATATTATAGATAATATATAATAATTACATATTATAGATAATATATAATAATTACATATTAATATATTATAGATAATATATAATAACATATAATATATATTTTATATAAAATATATAATTACATATAATATATATTTTATATAAAAAATATATTATACATAATATATAATTATAATATATAAATATATATTATATAATAGAAAATATAATATATAATTATTTATTATATATGCTTATAAAATATAATATATAGTATATTATATATTATCAATTATATATTATATATTATATAATATATGATATATATCATATAAAATATAATATATAATATATAATTATATATTATATATGCTTATAAAATATATTATAAAATATAATATATATTGTATATTATAGATTATCAAATATATATTATATAATATATATAATCATCTATATCGTATATATCAATTACATATTACATCATATATAAAATATAATATATAATAGTATAATATATCACATATATATATTTTTTGAGATGGGGTCTTGCTCTGTCACCCAGGCTGGAGTGCAATGGCGTGATCTCAGCTCACTGCAACCTCTGCTTCTCGGGTTCAAGCAATTCTCCTGCCTCAGCCTCCCAAGTAGCTGGGATTACAGGCATGAGCCTCCGTGCCCGACTGTTTTTCGTTTTGTTTGTTTGTTTGTTTTTGTTTTTTGTTTTTTGTTTTTTGAGACAGACTCTCACTCGTCGTTGAGGCTGGAGTGCAGTGGCGCTGTCTCAGCTCACTGCAACCTCCATCTCCCAGGTTCAAGAAATTCTCCTGCCTCAGCCTCCTGAGTAGCTGGGATTACAGGCGTCCACCACCACGCCTGGCTAGTTTTTATACTTTTAGTAGACACCGGGTTTCACCATGTTGGTCAGGCTGGTCTCAAACTCCCGACCTCTGGTGATCTGCCCGCCTCGGCCTCCCAAAATGCTGGGATGACAGGCATGAGCCACCAAGCCCGGCCGAGTAGTGCTGTTAAGACACAGTGAGAATGAGCTGGCTGGGTGTGGTGGTTCATGATTCTCATTCCAGCGCTCTGGGAAATCAAGGCAGGAGGATCACTTGAGTCCAGGAGCTCAAGACCAGCCTGGGCAACATAGCAAGACCCCTATCTCTCTCTAAAAAAAAAAAAAAAATTAGCCAAACATGGTGGTGAATGCCTGTGGTTTCATCAGTGAGGTGTGATCATGCCATTGTACTCCAGCCCGAGGAACAGAGTAAGACCCTGTCATGGGGGGGAAAATAAACAAAAAGACAGAGAAAGAATAAACTATCATAATGCTTAATTTTTGTGCCTTTATTTAGCAGTGGAAACTAAATTGGCCTTCCCTAGGTCCAGCTATTCACCTGGATTATGTGGGTAACTGTGTTACAGTCATCTCTTGTTTGATTTTAGTGAAACTGACTTAATTTTGCACACAAAAGCTGGTTCTAAGATCCTAGCCCCCCCAAGACATGTTAGTTATGACGGGCAATCTCTCGACCTCATGCCTGATGTCTTACATGTGTCGAGAAATCAAGAAGTTCAAAATATAAGTGGAGAAGTTTACGGTCCATTCTGGGGCAGCCCTGTAACTGTCCACCAGTGTTGTGTCTGAGCTGGGCTGTGTCCACGAGCTTCCTGTTGTATTACCTAGGAGCTCATCAGTTCAGAAAGACACTCAATGGCTTTTGATGGCATGGGAAGTTTTGTCCTGGTGAAACCCAGGATGGAATACAGGGCAAAAAATACATTAATATTTGAGTCTTCTTAAGAAAGTCTAGGCCAGGCACGGTGGCTCACGCCTGTAATCCCAGCACGTTGGAAGGCCGACGACGGAGGATTGCCTGAGGTCAGGTGTTCTAGACCAGCCTGGCCAACATGGTGAAACCCTCTTTCTACTAAAAATACGAAAATTAGCCAGGAGTGGTGGCGGGTGCCTGTCATCCCAGTACTGGGGAGGCTGAGGCAGGAGAATTGCTTGAATCCTGGGAGGCGGAGGTTGCAGTGAGCCGAGATTGCGCCATTGCATTCCAGCCTGGATGATGAGAAGCTCTGTCTCAAAACAAAACAAAACAAAAAGTAGAAACTGGAAACAGCTTTTATGCTCTTTCATTTCAACGGTTTACGGAACCCAGGATCGTATCCAATGAGAACTTGCATTCCGGCATGGCGAAGACACCGTTGAGAAGAATGAAAATGATTAGAATCATATGCAGAAAAAGAAACTTGGGCACCCAAAACACACCCAGGAAAATGAGGGAAGGGAAAGGATTTGAATTTGACTAGCAATGACAAGCCGCAGATACATGAGCTCACAGGACTGTGGCTGGACAGACATCAAGGGTGGACAGAACCCGGCCAGTCAGGACTGGCACCCTAGAGCTGTCCGTCTACAAATCGGCTCCTGATTGGTCTACCCAGGACGGTGATCCACTGTCATTGAAAAGCATGTCTTGGAGGCTCCACGTACACTCAGCTGTGAGCAGACAGTTCCATGATGGGGCTGCACCTCGTATCAGAAAGGGCCTCCCATCCTCCCCGTCTTTAATTCAACCCTCCTGACGTCCCACTACTTCACTCTATACAACTACATGTCCTCAAGACAATGGGCAATGGATGCTGTTTGGTTCAGTGGACGCAAAAAACATGATTTATGAATGTTGTTTACATTTTAACAATTTAAATTTATGTTTATTATATGAAATATAATTTTATATTCTTATAATGAATATAAAAATATTTATTATATTTTAAATAGTTTTAAAATATGAAATTATTTTAATTTTATAAATATATTAATAAATATATTAATATATATATTTATATTTTTATAAAATATACAAAATTATATATTTATAATTTTATAATATATCTAATAAATATATTATAATATCATATAATATACTATATATCATAATCTGTAATATATCTAATAAATATATTATAATATATACTAAAATATTTAATAAAGATATTTTAAAATATAAAATATATATTATTATTTATTTATAGAATAATTTTTATATATTTATAATTAATATATAAAATATTGGTATAAAATAATTTATTAAAATAATTTAAATTTTTATAATTTAAATTTATATTTATTACATTAAACATAAGAACTTCATATTTTTATAATTATTATAAAATATTTATTAAATAATAATTTATTCTAAAAACTCTCAGAATTTCAAAGCTAATATTTCACTTTTTAAAAAAATTAAGTGCTAAGTTTGTATAAACATTTTAATATGACATAAAATTTATATTTCTATAATTAATATAAAAATGTTTATTGTATTTTTAATAAATAATTTTGAAAATATTAATTGTACTATTAATATTTTGAAAATATTACAAAAATATTTTAATTTTATAATTTATTAAGAAATATGTTAAATATATTTATAATTTTATAAACATATTGTAATAAATATATTAAATATATTATAAATATAAATATATAATATAATGAATATGTTAAAAATATAAATATATAACACATATATTAAAATATTAGAAAATATATTATAATTATATTTTAAATATTTTATGTGTTTATAATTAATATATAAAATATTTGTTAAAATAATTTATTATAATTATTTAATTTTAATAATTTAAATTTAAATTTATTGTATTAAATATAATTTTATATTTTTACAATTAATATGAAAATATTTATTAAGTAATAATTTATTCTGACAGCTGTCAGAATTTCAAAGTTAATACTTGACTTGCTTCTTAAAAAACAAAATATTTGACTTGCCTCTTTAAAAAAAGCACTAAGAGTTTGTATAAAAAATGTTAATATGACATAAAAATGAATGCCAGAGAGTTAATACATCAGGAGTTGGAGATAAGCTCTTTTTTTGGCATGTGAGATTTTTATTCATAGATTTTTTTTTTAACTCTTTATACATCACATCATATGTTTTCGTGCTTGAGGATTTCCTTTGACGTTCTCATCGGCTGTTGGAGCAAGATAAGACCCCATTTGGGGCTGTCATGGATGAGCCCCTTTGCTGAGGATGTGCAGAATGGGGTGTCTGAGGTCTACCTGCGTGGAACCAGGTGCACCTGCAGATCTTGCTGACACGTGCGGGAATTTTGCATGTTCACCAACAGGCAAATGAATCCCTGTGTCTTTAAGGGTCTGCTGCAGTTAATAGATGATCCAGTGTGTCATGTCACAGTCCAGATGAGTGACAAGCCAGTGCCGGCAGAGAGTGAGATGTGTCTGTCACTTTGCTGACAGCCGTGGCACATTCTGCAAAATGCCTCAGCTTCTGCTGCCTAATTTTCTGCTGTGAGAGCCAGGTGGCTTCCTTTGGTCTCCACAGGAAACAAAATGTCTCGGAAATCTTTCCCCAAAGCACAGCCTTCATACATTCATGGGGTCTCAACATGTTGGGAGAACGGTGGCAGAATCAGAAAGGTGATGGGGGCTAGCTGGGAACACCTGTGTGCAGATTCTTCAGAATCTGTAACAGCCTGGTTTGCAAACTCAAGGAAACTGTGGGCGCTGGGGGATTCCTGAAGGCAGGTGGGTGGTCGGAAGTATGTGAAAAGACTCAGTTGGATCCCAGGGGTGGTGGGACAAAGGCATTTCCTGTGTTCACAGCTGGTTGCCACGGACGCCTGTTGCCACGGATGCCTGGCGTACAGGGCGTGGTTCTTTTCTCAGGTGAGTACCCAACAGCCAAGTTATCCCAGTCCATCCGGGTCACCTGCAAAGAGATGCACCATTCATGCCCCACCTCGGGGCTTGTTCTTTTCTTCAGCACACTCCTGGCTTATACCTGTGTGCTCAGATGCAGAGGTAAAGCATTTTAAGGACACCTGTAGGAATCTGTCTGGTGGCAATGATCCGTTCGGACCCAAGAAAGTGCAAGAGTGATGCCTGGAAGTGCCTCTCTCTCACTGTGGCTCTTTCAGATACATCATCTCCCTATTTCACAGCTGAAGAAACTGAGGTTGAAGAAGAGTCAGTCTCATTCCTCAGCACCAGTAACGGGGGGAGTTGGGCTGACTCCAAACCTGCTCCCAAAGATAGCACTAACAAATGCTGGCAATATGGTGATCACAAAGAGTGTCATCAACTCCAGATAGCAACCAGGTCTCCTTACCCGAAAACCTAACAGGCGTTGGTTTGATAGATTCATCATTGTGTATGTCTCTATCCATCTATGCATTCTCCATCTATGCATCTATCATCTCTCCATTCACCTATTCATCTATCAATCTATCCATTCATCTATCCATTCTTTATATCTATTTCTCTATCTATCCATCTATTTATCTCTATTTATCCGTCATCCATCTGTCATCCATTTATATTCTGTCATCTCTCTCTCAATCTTCCATCTATCCTATCTACTACCTAAAGCTATCTGTATTCTATCTATCTAAACATCATCTGACTGTCATCTACCTGCCTATATCTATCATCTCTCTAGCTCTGTAGCTCTGCCTATATATCCATCTATATCAACTCTATATCACTCATCTATTCCTCTATCTATCTATCATCTATCTACCTATCATCTGTCTACCATCTATCAATACATCTATGTATGAATCACCTATCTCTCAATCAGTACATCTGTCAATGTATCAATCATCTACCTATATCAGTACATCTATGTATCAATCATCTATCATGTATCTATCTATACATCTGTCTATCTATCCAACTCAGTACATCTGTCCATGTATCAATCATCTGATTGAAGAAAGGGCTCAGAGATGGAGTCGATGTCACCAGCATAGGAAAGGCAGGATGTAGCTCCCATTCCTTGAAACCTCTGTCTTTCTCCTGATTTACAAGTCCTGTCTGAGATTCTCCTCTGGTGTTTATTTGCTGTTTTTCTTGTGAAGCCAGATTTCAAAGCATATTTTCACATTGGTTTTGAAGGTCCTGATGGAAAACATGTGCCTGGAGATAAATGTGCTTTAACCAAATGTGTGTCTTCTGAAACATTCACTGGATAGCTCTAGCCAGTGAGGAGTAAGGACAGCTACTTCCTTTGGACTCTACAGTGACCATTGTTTGTCCCTACCTGCACAACCTCTATCTCTCCTCCAGTTTAAGCAACCAGTTTCCTTCAGGTGAACATCCTGGCACCATAATTGGTTCAAAGATGCGTGCAGGACTCAGTGCAAGCCCTGAGTTTGTGCAGAAACTGAGCAGAAACTAACAGCCTTGGAGGAAGTCCTGGAGGGACTTGAGCAAGGTGACTTATCAGAGAGAGAATCTGAGGAGAAGGCTCAGAACTTACCTCTAATCTCTTGCAGGTTGAACCCAACAACTCAACTGAAAACTAGAGCTCATGGTTGCTGTTGAAACAGTCCACACTTTCCAGCTTCCTGAAGCAGAGAGTGGAGAAGAACGAAGAGGAACTGGGGAGGTAGAGGCTCTCTTGGGTTTATTGTAATACTTGAGTGAGTTAGCCCTTTTGAACAAACTTGACATTGAGCAGGTGTTGATTACAAATGAGATGTTTCCTGTGTTACTAATGGACACCCAGAAGAGGCAGGGTATTAGAAAGGGTATTAGCTTCCACTGGCTGCTGTAACAAAAATGATGACAAACATCATCTTAGTTTATTTTGTACCGCTATAAAAGAGTGCCACTGATTAGATAATAGATAGATAGATAATAGATTGATAGATAATAGATAGATAGATGGATGACAGATTAAATAGGTAGATGATAGATAGATGATAGGTAGATAATAGATAGATAATAGGTAGATGATAGATGATAGATTAGCTAGCTAGATAGATGATAGATGATAGGTAGATAGATAATAGGTAGATGGTAGATAGATAGACAGATAGCTAGATAGATGACAGATAGATAGATAGATAGATAGTTAGATAAATAGATGACAGACAGACAGCCAGACAGATAGCTAGATAGATGAGATAGACAGATAGATATATAGATAGATAGATGATAGACACACAGATAGATAGATAGATGATATTTAGACAGATAGATATATAGATAGACAGATAGATAGCTAGATAGATGATAGATAGATATATAGACAGATAGATGTATAGATAGACAGATAGCTAGATAGATGATAGATAGATATATAGACAGATATATAGATAGATAGCTAGACAGATGATAGATAGATAGAATATCAACTTGTTCTCACATTGCTATAAAGCAATACCCGAGCCTGGGTAATTTATAAAGAAAAGAAGTTGAATTGGCTCATAGTTCTGCAGGCTGTACGAGAAGCCCAGTGGCTTGGGCTTCTGAGGAGGCCTCAGGAAACTTACAATCATGGTGGAAGGCAAAGGGGAAACAGGTACGTCTCACATTGCTGGAGTAAGAGGAGGGGAGGGGGAGGTGCCACACACTTGTAATCAACCAGATCATGTGAGAACTCTAGCACAGGAACAGCACCAAAGGGATGGTCCTAAACCACTCATGAGGTATCCACCCCCACGATCCAATCATGTCTCACCAGGCCCCACCTCCAACACTGGGGATTACAATTCAGCACGAGATTTGGGCGGGAACACAGATCCAAACCCTATTAGATAGATAGATAAATGATAGATAGATAGATGATTGATGGATAGATAAATGATAGATGGATAAATAGATGATAGATGGATAAATAGATGATAGATGGATAGATAGATATAGATGATTGATGGATAGATGGATAAATGATAGATGGATAGATAATGATTGATGGATATATAGATAATGATTGATGGATAGATAGATAAATGATAGATGGATAAATAGATATAGATGGATAAATAGATGATAGACGGATAGATAGATGATTGATGGATCGATGGATAAATGATAGATAGATAATGATTGATGGATATATAGATAATGATTGATGGATAGATAGATAAATGATAGATGGATAAATGGATGATAGATGGATAAATAGATGATAGATGGATAGATAGATGATTGATGGATAGATGGATAAATGATAGATGGATAGATGGGTAGATAGATATATAAATGATACGTAGATAAATGATAGATGAATATATAAATATTGATAGATGGATAGATAAATGATAGATGAATAGATAAATGATGGATAGATACATAAACAATAGATGGATAGATAGATAGATAAATGATAGATGGGTATTTAGATGGATAGATAGATAAACAGATAAATAATAGATGAACAGATAACTGATAGGTGAACAGATAGATAAATGATAGATGGATAGATAAATGATAGATGGATAGATAAAAGATAGATAAATAAATAATGGATCAATAAATAGTAAATGAATAGATAAATGATAGATGGGTAGATAGATGGATAGATAAATGATAGATGGTTAGACAGATAGATAGATAGATAATAGATAGATGACAGATAGGTGAGAGAGAAATGGGTGAAGGAAGGGAGAGAAAGGAGAGAGATTTGGGGTCATTAAATAGCAGAGGAAAAGCATGTACACAAAACTTTTACAGCATGTGCAATGGAATATATATATATGTTTATATATGTACATATAAATGCACAGAGAGAGAGACAGAGAGAGAGACAGAGTCATCAGAGAGTCATCAGACAGCAGAGAGGAAATCCACCCAGCACTGAGGTCCCACAGCAAGCTGGAAAGAGACAATGAGTAATGTTTGACGTGAGAGGTCATTTTCTGCACGTCTGGAATAGAGGCATTGATTTTTCATGCAGATTATAACTGTTGGCTAGAAGATGACCATTGACCCTCTCTGGAGACAGATCTCTGGGTGCAGCAGACCAAGGCTGTTTGGTGACTTGCGTTATTTGAAGATTTCCCTGCATGCTACTGAAACCAGATGTAGTGAGCTATGATCATCCCACTGCACTCCAGCCTGAGCGACAGAGCGAGATCCTGACCCTTATTAAAAAAATAAAAAATAAGGCCAGTGCAGTGGCTCATGCCTGTAATCCCAGCACTTTGGGAAGCTGAGGTGGGTGGATCCTCGAGGTCAGGAGTTCGAGACCAGCCTGACCAACATGGAGAAACCCCGTCTTTACTAAAAGTACAAAAATTATCTGGGCGTGGTGGCGGGCGCCTGTAGTCCCAGCTACTCGGGAGGCTGAGGCAGGAGAATAGCGTGAACCCGGAGGCGGAGGTTGCAGTGAGCCGAGATGTTGCCCAGGCTGGGTGACAGAGCAAGACTCCATCTCAAAAAATAAATAAATTAATTAAATAAAAATAACATAACATAAAATAAAATGGGAACGTCTCCACTCCTGAGAGTGACTCGTCCCACTGATAACACACTGAAATTTAGTTTTTGACACACTGCAGAATGCAAGTAATAATTGCTCAAAATTTGACTGAAGCCACTGCCCAGAAAGTGCGCTCAAGAAGGTACGGATGTGGGTCTTCTTGTTCTCTTTTTTTTTTTTGAGACAGAGTCTCGCTCTGTCGCCCGGGCTGGAGTGCAGTGGCGCGATCTCAGCTCACTGCAAGCTCCACCTCCTGGGTTCATGACATTCTCCTGCCTCAGCCTCCCAAGTAGCTGGTACTACAGGCACCTGCCACCACGCCCGGCTAATTTTTGTATTTTTAGTAGAGTTGGCGTTTCACCATGTTGGCCAGGCTGGTCTTGAACTCTTAGCCTCAAGAACTTCCACCTCCCAGGTTCAAGCGAGTCTCCTGCCTCAGCCTCCCAAGTAGCTGGGGTTACAGGTGCGCACCACCACGCCCAGCTAATTTTTGTATTTTTGGTAGAGTTGGCGTTTCACCATGTTGGCCAGGCTAGTCTTGAACTCTTAGCCTCAAGAACCTCCACCTCTCAGGTTCAAGCGAGTCTCCTGCCTCAGCCTCCCAAGTAGCTGGGGTTACAGGTGCGCACCACCACGCCCAGCTAATTTTTGTATTTTTAGTAGAGACGGGGTTTCACCATGTTGGCCAGCCTGGTCTCGAACTCCTGACCTCGTGATCCACCCGCCTCGGCCTCCCAAAGTGCTGGGATGACAGGCGTGAGCCACCGCGCCTGGCCAGAAATGGATTTTAATTTTCTAAATTTCCTACCTCTGGGACAAAGTACCTTCTTGATCCTTCAGGAGCTAATTTCCACCCAAATCCTCAATGGCTTCAGGGCTCTGGCTGGCAGATGATGTTACAGTCAGGAAGCCGTGGTCCTGTGTGGAGTACGGTTCACACCAGCATGCTGTGTCCTGGCCATCAAAGAGATACACGTGCCAGATAAAATATGTGTGTAGAGATCACGCATAGACTTGCATTCCGGGTCTTCATAAAAAGTTTAAAGAAGGCCGGGCGCGGCAGCTCACGCCTGTCATCCCAGCACTTGGGGAGGCTGAGGCGGGCGGATCACAAGGTCAGGAGGTCAAGACCAGCCTGGCCAACATGGTGAAGCCCCGTGTCTACTAAAGAAACACAAAAATTAGCCGGGCGTGGTGGCGGGTGCCTGTAATCCCAGCTACTCGGGGGCTGAGGCAGAATTGCTGGAACCTGGGAGGCGGAGGTTGCAGACAGTCAAGGTCACTGCACTCCAGCCTGGGTGGTAGAGTGAGACTCAGTGTCCCAAAAAAAAAAAAAAAAAAAAAAAAGTTTAAAGGTGGAGGGAGAAAGACGAGAGACAAGAGGAGGAGGTTGGAGGAGGAGAAGGAGGAGGAAGAGAAAGAGGAGGAGGGAGAGGAGGAGGGAGAGGAGGAGGAAGAGAAAGAGGAGGAGGGAGAGGAGGAGGGAGAGGAGGAGGAAGAGAAAGAGGAGGAGGGAGAGGAGGAGGGAGAGGAAGAGGAAGAGGAGGAGGGAGAGGAGGAGGGAGAGGAGGAGGAAGAGAAAGAGGAGGAGGGAGAGGAGGAGGGAGAGGAGGAGGAAGAGAAAGAGGAGGAGGGAGAGGAGGAGGGGAGAGGAGGAGGGAGAGGAAGAGGAAGAGGAGGAGGGAGAGGAGGAGGGAGAGGAGGAGGAAGGGAAAGAGGAGGAGGGAGAGGAGGAGGGAGAGAAACAGAAGCAGGAAGACGAGGGGAAGGAGGAGGTTGGAGAAGGTGGAGGAGGAAGAAGAGAAACAGGAACAAGAGCAGGAGAAGAGGGAGGAGGAGGAGGAGGGGGACGAGCAGAGAGAGGAGGAGGAGGAAGAGAAAGAGGAGGAGGGAGAGGAGGGGGAGGAAGAGGTGAAGGAGGAAGAAGAGGAGGAGGAGAAGGAGAAGGTGGAGGAGGGAGAAAAGGGAAGGAGGAGGCAGAGGGTAGAGAGGGACTCAGGAAAGCAGGTCCCCCTCACCCCCATCCCACCATAATAAGGACATGACGCCTTCTTATGCTGAGAAAACATCAAGCTGTGTTTCTCCTTCCCCAGAGACACTTCGCAGCCCCTCTTGGGAGCCACTGCAACGCAAGGTAAGCCAGATGCCTCCCTGCTGTTGCCCTCCCTGGGGGCCTGCTCTCCTCACACCGGCCCCCACCTGGGCCACCTGTGGGACCTGCCAGGATGCTGAGCTGCAAACACTAATGAGGGGCAGGTGCGCCCAGAGACCTGCTTCCCACTCGCCCGTCGTTCTCTCGCCTGCTTTGAGTTCTCTCAGGCCCCTCTGTGCACCCCTCCCTAGCAGGAACATGCCGTCTGCCCCCTTGAGCTTTGCAAGGTCTCAGTGATAATAGGAAGGCCTTTGCCTTGCAGGGAGAATGAGTCATCCGTGCTCCCTCCGAGGGGGATTCTGGACTCCACAGTAATTGCAGGGCTGACACTCTGCGCTGCACCAGGCGCCCCAGCTCCTCCCCACCTCCCTCCTCCATCCCTGTCTCCGGCTATTAAGACGCGGCGCTCAGGGGCCTCTAACTGGGGAAGGGATACCCGCCCTGCAGAGGGGGACCCTGTCTGTTTTGATTTCTGTTCCATGTCCGAGGCAGGACGTGACCCTCTTTTGGAATGCTGATTTATGGATTTTCCAGGCCGCTGTGACCCAGATACAATTTTCTCTGACATTAAGGATACGTAGAGAACCAAATGCATTTTCTTCTTGAAAAAAAAAACAAAAAACTGTACTTAATAAGATCCATGCCTATAAGAGAAAGGAACACCTCTTTTCATACATGCGGGACCTGGGGCAGTGTGTGAAAGTTTACTCGCAGTTTGCAGTAAAATGGCAAAGCTGACACCTGGCGTGGATGGTCTTACCTAGCTATGCTCTCTAAAATGTATTTTTTCTAATCTGGGCAACAGTGGTGCCATCTCGGCTCACTGCAACCTCCGCCTCCCGGGTTCAAGAGATTCTCCTGCTTCAGCCTCCCAAGGAGCTGGGACTACAGGCACCTGCCATCATGCCCGGCTAAGTTTTGTATTTTTAGCAGAGATGGGTTTTCGTCATGTTGGCCAGGCTTGTCTCGAACTCCTGACCTCAGGTGATCCGCCCGCCTCGCCTTCCCAAAGTGCTGGGATGACAGGCGTGAGCCACCGCACCCAGCCAGAAATCTATGCATTTGCCTTTGAATATTATCCTCCACTGCCCCATCAGCAAAAGATAACCAACATCCTCAGCAAAAAATCAGAGAAAAAAGAGGTTACCAGCCTCCCGCCACCCCTGAAGAATAATTGTGAAAAAACGTGGAATTAGCAACACGTTGGCAGGATTTTTGCTGAGGTTATAAGCCACTTCCTTCATCTGGGTCTGAGTTTTTCGGTATTCAGTCTTACCATTGGTTGGTTCTGTAGCTCATGTTTTAAAATATGCAGCATCAGAGATGGCATATGCTGCTGAGTCAAATACAAATAGATTTTTAAAGTGTATTTATTTTAAACAAAAAATAAAATCACAAATAAGATAAAACAAAAATGAAACTAACTTTATACAGTAAAATAAACGATGGCTGGGTGCTCTGGCTCACGCCTGTCATCCCAGCACTTTGGGAGGCCGAAGTGGGCGGATCACCCGAGGTCAGGGGTTCAAGACCAGCCTGGCCAACATGGTGAAACTCCGTCTCTACTAAAAATACAAAAATCGGCTGGATGTGGTGGCAGGTCCCTGTAATCCCAGCTACTCAGGAGGCTGAGGAAGGAGAATCACTTGAACTCGGGAGGCGGAGGTTGCAGCTAGCGGAGATCGTGCCATTGCACTCCAGCCTGGGTGACAAGAGCGAGACTGTGTCTCAAAAATATAAGTAAATAAATAAATAAAATAAACAATCTTCCTGCTCAAAACAGAGGGCATTTTTGTTGAGATAGATTCATTCAGAGTGAGACTCTCACCTCCTACTTCTGTTTTTTTCTGATTTTTTTTTTTTTTTTTTTGCTACCTGTGTAGTGATGTTTTCATTGTTGGGGCAGGGATGAGACTACGTCTTTAGACTTCTCCCTCTCCTTCCCCTAAGTCTCCAACGTGTGCTAAAGTGTGAAAAACACCTGAGTCGAAACAGCCTGGCCGGGCACAGAGGCTCATGCCTGTCATCCCAGCACTTTGGGAGCCTGAGGTGGGTGGATCACCCGAAGTCAGGAGTTCGAGACCAGCCTGGCTAACACGGTGAAACCCCGTCCCTACTAAAAATACGAAAATTAGCTGGGCATGGTGGCGCACGCCTGTAATCCCAGCTACTTGGGAGGTTGAGGCAGGAGAATCGCTTGAACCTGGGAGGTGGAGCCGAGATCGCGCCACTGCACTCCAGCCTGGGTGACAGAGTGAGACTGTGTCTCAAAAAAAAAAAAAAAAAAAGAAAAGAAAAAGCAAGAAATCGTTTGTCTTCAGAACCATGGTGGAGAGAAGGTTGTGTGAGTTCCTGGTCAAAACAGCAGAGATTCATCCTCTCCCAGCTCTGGAGAACAGCACTCTGAGATCCAGCTGTCTGAGGACCATCCTCCCTCCAGAGGCTCTAGAGGAGGATCCTCCCTGCCTCTCCCAGCTCCTGGGGGCTCCAGGCATCCTGGGCTTGTGGCTGCATCACTCATCTCTGCCTCCGTCTCCACATGACGTCCTCGTCTGCGTCTGTGTCTCTTCTTCTGTGTCTTCGAAGGGTACCTGTCATTGCATTTAGGATCCACCCTACTCCAGGATGATCTCATCTCAAGATCCTTAACTAATTACATCTGCAAAGACTATTTGCAAGTCAGGTCTCATTCCAGGTCCTGGGCTTTATGATGTGGGCAGATCTTTCTGGGGGCCAGTGCTGGGTCCACTATGATTGTGTTCAGTTCCTTCTGGAGGCTCTAGGGGAGGGTCCTTCCTGCCTCTCCCAGCTCCTGGGGGCTCCAGGCGTCCCTGGGCTTGTGGCCACATCACTCCAGTCTCTGCCTCCGTCTCCACGTGGCCTTCTCCTCTGTGTCTGCGTCTCCTCTTCTGTCTTTTAGAAGGACACATATCATTGCATTTAGGGCTTCCCTTAATCCAGGATCATGTCATCTCTGGATCCTTCACTTATCACAAACACTCTATTTCCAAATAAGGTCCCATTCACAGGTTCTGGGAATTAGGATGTGGACAGATCTTTTAGGAGGACCACAGTTCAATCTACTACAGCTGTATCCAGTTCCCTCTGGAGGCTCTAGGGGAGGGTCCTTCCTGCCTCTCCCAGCTCCTGGGGGCTCCAGGCGTCCCTGGGCTTGTGGCCGCATCACTCCAGTCTCTGCCTCCCTCTCCATGTGGCCTTCTCCTCTGTGTCTATGTCTCCTCTTCTGTCTCTTACAAAGACACCTGTGATTGTATTTAGGGCCCAGCCTACTCCAGGATGATCTCATTATAACTAACTATATCTGCAGAGACCGTAGTTCCAAATAAGTTCCCCATCCTGGGTTCCAGATGAAATTATTTGGGTGGGGGAGACCCTATTCCACCTGCTACGCAGGATGATTTGTTTTCCTCACTGTCAGTGATTGAGATTAACGTTTCTCTGCTTGGTTAGAGAAATGTAAGATGCTGTTCTGTCTCCTGCTGTATCTTTTTTTTTTTTTTTTTACATGGAGTCCTGCTCTGTTGCCCAGGCTGGAGTACAATGGTGCAATCTTGGCTCACTGCAACCTCCACCTCTGTGGTTCAAGAAATTCCCCTGCCTCAGCCTCCCAAGTAGCTGGGATTACAGTTGTGTGCCACCACGTCCAGCCAATTGTTTTGTGTTTTTAGTACAGATGGGGTTTCACTATGTTGGCCAGACTGGTCTCGAACTCCTGACCTCAGATGATGTGCCCCCCTCGGCCTCCCACAGTGCTGGGATGACAGGTGTGAGCCGCCGCGCCCGGACCTGCTGTATCTTATGCGCATAAAAATCTGTGAGAACTTTCCTTAGGTGATCATCCAAGCCTCAGGGGTCTGACCAATGGCTTTTTGCTGTAAAAGTCAGACGTGGGCCCGGGCGGGGTGGCTCATGTCTGTCATCCCAGCACTTTGGGAGGCCGAGGCGGGTGGATCACGAGGTCAGGAGATCGAGACCATCCTGGCTAACACGGTGAAACCCCGTCTCTACTAAAAATACAAAAAATTAGCTGGGCGTGGTGGCGGGCACCTGTAGTCCCAGCTACTCGGGAGGCTGAGGCAGGAGAATGGCGTGAACCCGGGAGGCGGAGGTTGCAGTGAGCAGAGATCGCGCCACTGCACTCCAGCCTGGGCGACAGAGCGAGACTCCGTCTCAAAAACATAAATAAATGAATGAATAAATAAATAAATAATAAGAATAAATTCAGACGTGGACGCCAAGCTGTCACGCGCCCAGATTAGGCTGCGTCAGAGGACCGGAGAGACTGTGTCTGTGTAGAATCCTCGTCGCCTTTGACTCCTGTCACCTTTACACGCCCTGGGTCATCTGTGTTTCTGTCCAGCTCCTGGACTGTTTTTTTTTGTTGTTTTTTTGAGACAGAGTCTCACTCTGTCGCCAGGCTGGAGTGCGGTGGCGTGATCTCGGCTCACTGCAACCTCCGCCTCCCGGGTTCAAGCAATTCTCCTGCCTCAGCCTCCCGAGTAGCTGGGATTACAGGCACCTGCCTCCACACCCGGCTAAATTTTGTATTTTTACTAGAGACGGGGTTTCACCGTGTTGGCCAGGCAGGTCTTGAACTCCTGACCTCGTGATCTGCCTGCCTCAGCCTCCCAAAGTGCTGGGATCACAGGCGTGAGCCAGCACCCCCGGCCTCACCTCCTTGACAGTTTACAGGTAACAACTGTTTGAATCAGTCGCCGAAGCGTCAAGATTACAGATCCTCAAGCCGTAGACATTTCACATACAATCAAAATCAACTAAAAAGGCAGGCGGGGTTTCCTGGAGGAACTTTGCTGAAAGAAAAATCACGAACCATAAGAAACCCTGGAAGCAACTTCTTAACCCCCACCACAAACTCCCAAGCTTCGGCGTGTGTTGAAAAACCAGAAAAATAGTCTTCTCTAAATAGTATCCACCTCTTCATCTTTCTTTCAGGACCCGAAAGACACCTCCTGGCTGTTTCTTGCTGGAGAGAAAGCATTTCACCTACAGTACACCCTGTTGGAAACGCTGCTTGGGTATTTTGATAACGTTGTTTTGTTGTAGTGAAAAACAGGGCATCAGAAAACACAGTTGTACAAATACTGTTGTTAATTGTACTTGGTGGGGGCTGTGTGTGTGTTTTAAAATAACAAAACCGCTCAACTCCATGGGAGTTACTCAAAATGAGTATCAGGGAAAGGTTTCCTTCGATACTTAAATAAACGCGTTTGCAACCTACTGTTTTATTTTATTATGTCATTTCTATGGGAAGAGATTATTTCAAGGAAGAAAAGGGGCCCAGGCTTTTTCTCCTAAATTTCTAGCCCCAACCCTTCATGATACTGAAAAGCAAGTATATCAGAAAAGACTGTGTTCTATAAATTATGTTTTTAATTGCACTTTGTATGTGTGTGTGTGTGTTTTAAAATAACAAAACTGCCAAACTCCATGGGAATTAGTCAAAATGAATATCACGGAAAGGTTTCCTTCAATACTTAAATAGATGTGTTTACCACCTATTATTTTATTTTATTATGTCATTTCTATGGGAAGAGATTATTTAAAAGAAGAAAAGGGGCCCAGGTTTTTTCTCCTAAATTTCTAGCCCCAAACCATTGTGGTATTGAAAAGCAAATATATCAGAAAAGACTGTGTTCTACAAATTATGTTTTTAATTGCACTGTGTGTGTGTGTTTGTGTGTGTGTGTGTGTTTTAAAATAACAAAAGTGCTAAGTTCCATAGGAATTACTTAAAACAAATATTGGGGAAGGGTTTCCTTCGATACTTAAATAGATGCGTTTGCAACCTACTATTTTATTTTATTATGTCATTTCTATGGAAGGAGATTATTTAAAAGAAGAAAAGGGGCCCAGGTTTTTTCTCCTAAATTTCTAGCCCCAACCCTTCATGATACTGAAAAGCAAGTATATCAGAAAAGACTGTGTTCTACAAATTATGTTTTTAATCGCACTCTGTGTGCATGTGTGTGTGTGTGTGTGTGTGTGTTAAAATAACAAAACTGCTAAACTCCATAGGAATTAGTCAAAATGAATATCGGGGAAGGGTTTCCTTCGATACCTAAATAGATGCATTTGCAACCTACTATTTTATTTTATTATATCATTTCTAAGGGAAGAGATTATTTAAAAGGAGCAGCCCACGTTTTTCCTTCTAAATTTCCAGCCCCAACCCTTCCGGACATAACTCGTCTTCCTCTGCAGATTGGAAAAGATGATTTTGCCGTCCAAGCATCCCCCGGTGCTGTAGGAGAAGACGCACGGTGTTAGGTCAGCTGGCTCTGAGTTGAAAGAGTCACCCAAACCCACGAGATCCAGGGCAGAAATTGGAGTTCCACAGAGCAGCCACGGGTGCACCGTCCGTGTATCTCATGTCAGTGATGCTATTCAATGCATTTGGCAAAAAGCGTAAATTTCTGAAAGCTCCACACACCTTCCCTGTCTCTGGGAGTCTCAGCATCCTGCTCTGCCCTCCAAGTACAGGTCGCTGACCCACCCCCCACCCCTGCCCATCTCCAATCACACCCCTTCCTCCCCTTCCCGCCATTAGGCCTGCCTCTAAGGACCTGATTATCTATAAATTTATGGGAATCCGCAACCACCGGCCTTCCCCTCCTGATAATGTTTTCTGACACATTTCAGGAGACGCAGCTGATGTGGGGGGGCAGATCCCAGGCACAGGATGCTGGCTGCATACAGGCTCGCTGGTCCACCCGAGACCCCAGGCTGCAGAAACAGCCCGGCTCAGGAACACAGTTGCCGTGGTAACCTGCCCCTCAGCTGTAGCCGGCCTAGGAAAACTACGTGCACAAGGATGATTTTTCACAAGTTTTATTTTTTATTTATTTACTTGGGACCTTTTGTTTGGCAGCCGGACGGTGCAGCTTTTTCTCTGCACGGAGTCTGGTTGTGTCTACACACACAGGCAACACGCATAGATGGACATACAACTATCGCGTCCCAAGGCTTGCAAAACGATGCACGTTTTTCAGGCTGCAGCCAGGACGAGGGAGACATAGAGGTTGTAGTTGCTTGAATAGGGGAGTCCCAAGAAAATCGTTGCCATTGGAAAGAAAGAGTGGCTCACATCTGTCATTCCAGCACTTTGGGAGGCCGACGTGGGCGGATCAACTGAGGTCAGGGGTTCGAGACCAGCCTGGCCAACATGGTGAAACCCCGTCTCTACTAAAAATACAACAATTAGCCAGGCGTGGTGGCGGGTGCCTGTAATCCCAGCACTTTGGGAGGCCAAGGCGGGTGGATCATCTGAGGTCAGGAGTTCGAGACCAGCCAGGCCAACATAGTGAAACTCCATCTCTATTAAAAGTACAACGATTAGCCAGGCACGGTGGCTCATGCCTGTAATCCCAGCACTTTCGGAGGCCGAGGTGGGGCTGATTACCTGAGGTCAGGGGTTTGAGACCAGCCCGGCCAACATGGCGAAACCCCGTCTCTACTAAAAATACAAAAATTAGCCAGGCGAGGTGGCGGGCGCCTGTAATCCCACCACTTTGGGAGGCCGACGTGGGGCGGATCACCTGAGGTCAGGCGTTCGAGACCAGCCTGGTCAACATGGTGAAACTCTGTCTCTATTAAAAGTACAAACATTAGCCAGGCGTGATGGCTCATGCCTGTAATCCCAGCACTTTGAGAGGCTGAGGTGGGTGGATCACCTGAGGTCAGGAGTTTGAGACCAGCGTGGCCAACATGGTGAAACCCCGTCTCTACTAAAAATACAAAAAAAAATTAGCCGGGTGTGGTGGCGGGAGCCTGTAGTCCCAGCTACTCAGGAGGCTGAGGCAGGAGAATGGTGTGAACCCAGGAGGCGGAGCTTGCAGTGAGCCGAGATCGCACCACTGCACTCCAGCCTGGGTGACAGAGTGAGACTCCATCATAAAAAGATAAATAAATAAAATGAGCTGGGCCTGGTGGTGCACGCCTGTAATCGCAGCTACTCGGGAGGCTGAGGCAGGAGAATCACTCGCACCCGGGAGGCGGAGGTTGCACTGAGCTGAGATCGCACCACTGCACTCCAGGCTGGGTGACAGAGCGAGACTTCATCTCAAAAAACAACAACTATCACAAAAGAAAGGGTGGGTGAGCCTAAGGAATATGGCACTGTCCCGGGCACTCCCTCGTTCCGAATTCCTCGCTCGATTTAGGGGTACGGCAGGTGCCTGATGATAAGGGGTTGCTGCCTCCTCCTTCCTAGATTTTCCAGGATGTTATAGAAACTGGATAAAGAGACACCCAGCTCTGTGTTAAGGAGCCAAGACAAGATAGCCAGTTGCGATCATTCCTTGCCTTTGTCTTTCCTGAAGAGTTTGCTCGCTGGGGAGAAAAAATATATATACACGAGAGTGGAATGAAATAATGGATGCTGCTCACCTGTGACAGGTGATTTTCGAGCCTTGATTTTTTTTTCTCTCTCTCTCTCTCTCCAACCCTTCTGGCTGTGTCCTGGCGGTTAGCTCTGCATCTGTTCCAGAGTGCAGAGATTTGTGAATAGGATCACTGAGGAGGGTGCTGACCTCTCGGATATTTTGAACAGGATCACTGGGGAGGGTGCCGACCTCTCTGCAAACAGCCATGCGCTGTGGGAAACGGAGTGGAGAGAGAGTTCAGTCCCAGTCCCCGTGGATTCGAGAAAGCCTGCATCCACAGGCTTGGAAGATCTGGGGGCTGCGAGGGACAGTGGGCTGGTGCCGTCAGACACGGCACCAAATATTCCTGTGTAGCTCAGCCCGAGAAGCAGGGATTTCTGAAGATAAGATCTGATTTTCTTTCCACTAAAGAAAGAAATGTGGCTGGACGCCGTGGCTCATGCCTGTAGTCCCAGCACTTTGGGAGAACGAGGTGGATGGATCACATGAGGTCAGGAGTTCGAGACCAGCCTGGTCAACATGGTGAAAACCCTGTCTCTACTAAAAATACAAAAATCAGCCGGGCATGGGGGTGGGCTCCTGTAATCCCAGCACTTTGGGAGAATGAGGTGGGAGAATCACCTGAGGTCAAGAGTTCGAGACCAGCCTGGCCAAGATGGTGAAACCCTGTCTCTACTAAAAATACAAAAATTAGCTGGGCGTGGTGGTAGGTGCCTGTAATCCCAGCTACTCAGGAGGCTGAGGCAGGAGAATCGCTTGAACTTGGGAGGAGGAGTTTGCAGTGAGCCGAGATGGCACCATTGCACTGCAGCCTGGGAGACCGAGACTCAGTCTCAAATAAATTAAGAAATAAGTAAATAAAAGATAGACTAGTGCTTCAAATCAGACACAAAAACTTCAAATCAAATCCAAATCCAAATGTGTACAAACTCATACAGCTGCTAGCAGACCATCCTGTATAATATCTTTACAATTTTGGAGAAACCTTTCTTAGCAACCAAGAAAAAAACATCAGCTTTGACTAACTACCTAAAATGGCTAAAGACATCAGAATAAAACCTAGCACAGACAAGGTTCAAAAGAAAACAGCACCCAGAAAGAAAACATCAGCATTTCATAAAAGACAGTGGCTTTGTAGCCATCATATATAAAGAGTTTCTACAAGGCAATAAGAAAAAGGGAAACATCTCCATAGAAAAAAAGGGAGGTGGGGAGACTTGCTGGAGGCCAGGAGTTCAAGAACAGCTTGAGCAACATAGCAAGACCTCATCTCAATAATAATAATAATAATAATAATAATAATAATAATAATAATGATAATGATAATAAAATAATTTTAAAAATTAGCCAGGCATAGTGGCATGTGCTTGTAGTCCCAGCTACCTGGGAGGTTAAGGAGAGAGGGTTGCTTGAGCCCAGGAGGTTGAGGCTGCCGTGAGCCATGGTCTCACCACTGCAATCCAGCCTGGGTGACAGAATGAGACTCTGTCTCTGAGAAAATAACAGAAAGACAAATGGGAAAAGGTATGATTTATGTATTTCACAAATATTTTTTGAGGATCGATTATGAGCTATGAGTTACTGTGTGGGCAGAAATAACTGTGGCCACCGTGGGGAATCTATGTTTCAACAGAGGGTGACGGGTAGTAAATGGTTGACATAATAAATAACTTTTACAACATCAGAGGATCAACGTTTTTAGCTAGGCAGTGAGAAATAAAGAGGAGACAGCAAAGAAGTGAATTTGATTCTTTGGGGAGGGCGTTGGAATGGTCAACAGTCGGGAAACGCAAACTCAAAAGAGAAAAAGTGGCTGGACACGGTGGCTCATGTCTGCAATCCCAGCATTTTGGGAGGCCGAGGAGGGCGGATCACCTGAGGTCGGGAGTTCGAGACCAGCCTGGCCAACATGGTGAAATCCCGTCTCTACTAAAAAAAAAAAAAATACAAAATTAGCCAGGCATGGTGGCGCACACCTGTAATCCCAGCTACTCAGGAGGCTGAGGCAGGAGAATCGCTTGAACCCGGGAGGCAGAGGTTGCAGTGAGCCGAGACCACGCCACTGCACTCCAGGCTCGGTAACAGAGAGAGACGTAGTTTCAAAAAAAAAGAAAAAAGAAAAAAGAAATTAATAAAGAGAGAGAAAGAAGTGTGTATTGCCTGTAAGACTCGCAAGACTCTAGAATGATCCCTAAAAACCCGGGTTGGCTGAGGTGTCGGGAAATGGATGTGTCTAAACACGGAGCTACACCACCAAGTTGCAGATCACCCAGAACTAGGTGATCCCGGGGACCCCTTCGTGGTTTTACCCACCTCTCATTCATCCCCTGCTCCCAGGAACTTGTGTTTTCTTTTTCTATCTGTGCTTTTTAGCAAAAATACAGACTGTTATTGTAATATCCTTAGAAATACCGATTACAACCTTAGCTCTTAACATAGAATGTGCTTTGTACACTTTTTTTGGTACTTTTATTTTTATTTTTTACTTATTTGTTTATTTATTTTTATTTGTTTTTTTTTTTTTTTTGAGACAGAATCTTGCTCTGTCACCCAGGCTGGAGTGCAGTGGTGCAATCTCAGCTCACTGCAACCTCCGCCTCCCGGGTTCAAGCAATTCTCCTGCCTCAGCCTCCTGAGTAGCTGGGATTACAGTCATGAGCCACCACACCCAGCTAATTTTTGTATTTTTAGTAGAGATGGGATTTCACCTTATTGGTCAGGCCGGTCTCCAACTCCTGACCTTGTGATCCACCTGCCTCGGCCTCCCAAAGTGCTAGGATTACAGCCGTGAGCCACGATGCCTGGCCGGTACTTTTATTTTTTAAACAGAAAACCTTTTTTTTAAACCATCTCTGGGTGGTTCTATGCAACTCAGACAGGGATTGTCCCCCAAAACATGGTTTTGGGTCATTGGTCCAAGCTAAGTTTGCTCTGTAATGGCCTCCTGAAAATCATACTAAATTCTGGAAAAGTGTAAACAGTGATACATTTAAGGACACCTCTGTTGCACATATAATTGTGCCTTTTTTTTTTTTTTTTTTTTTAAGGGACAGGGTCTTGTTCTGTTGCCAAGGAGCTGGGACTACAGGTAAATCCTACCACGTTTGACTAATTAATTTTTTTTTTTTAGACGGAGTCTCACTCTGTCGCCCAGGCTGTAGGGCAGTGGCGCGATATCAGCTCACTGCAAGCTCCGCCTCCCAGGTTCACGCCATTCTCCTGCCTCAGCCTCCCGAGTAGCTGGGACCACAGGTGCCGCCACCACTCCCGGCCAATTTTTTGTATTTTTAGTAGAGATGGGGTTTCACTGTGTTAGCCAGGATGGTCTTGATCTCCTGACCTAGTGATCCACCCATCTCGGCCACCCAAAGTGCTGGGATAACAGGCGTGAGCCACCGCGCCTGGCCCTGTGTTTTTTAGAGATAGGGTCTCGCTATGTTGCCCAGGCTGGTCTAGAACTCCTGGCCTCAAGAGATCCTCTTGCCTGAAACGTAATTGTGTCTTTTAATCAGGTACAGAATCTTAGAAATATCTGGGAGTCCGTTTCCTTGGCACAATTTAAAGGACCGTATTTCTCGATGATTCTTTTTAGCTCTCAGATGGCTCCTGTCATCCCAGCACTTTGGGAGGCTGAGGCGGGTGGATCATTTCAGGTCAGGAGTTCGAGACCAGCCTGGCCAACATGGTGAAACCCCATCTCTACTAAAAATACAAAAATTAGCCGGGCGTGGTGGCAGGCTCCTGTAATCCCAGACACTCAGGAGGCTGAGGCAAGAGAATCGCTTGAACCCGGGAGGCGGAGGTTGCAGTGAGCTGAGATCGCGCCATCACACTCCAGCCTGGATGACAGAGAAAGACTCCATCTCAAAAAAAAAAAAGGGTCCTGAAGGGTGACATTTTAGATGGAAATAATGACAACAGCTAAAACACAAAGCAAAGTTATTTTGTTTCCCAATTTACACGAAAAACCAAACCAAACAAAACAGGTGCTGGGGTGATATTGAAAGATAAGATTGCTTAGAATGGAGGCTAATGTTTGGAGGTGACTTTTGTAAATTGATCTTCATCGCTGGCACTCGTTTGGTTGAAGGAGCCTGGATTTTAGTGGAAGATTTGGCTGGTTTGTTATAACATGTGGATCCCCTTTCTTTCTCTTTCTTTCTTTCTCTTTCTTTCTTTCTTTTTCTTTCTTCCTTCCTTCCTTCCTTCCTTCCTTCCTTCCTTCTTTCTTTCTTTCTTTCTCTCTTTCTTTCTTTCTTTCTCTTTCTCTTTCTTTCTCTCTCTCTCCCCCTCCCTCCCTCCCTTCCTTCCTTCCATCTTTCTTTTTCTTTCTTTCTTTCTTGCTTGCTTGCTTGCTTGTTTGCTTTCTTGCTTTCTTGCTTTCTTTCTTTTCTTTCTTCCTTCCTTCCTTCCTTCTTTCCTTCCTCTTTCTCTTTCTCTTTCTTTCTTTCTCTCTCTCTCCCTCCCTCCCTCCCTCCCTTCCTTCTTTCTTTCTTTCTTTCTTTTTAAGTGAAAGCAAGTTTTTTGAGAAAGTGAAGTAATAAAAGAATGGCTACTCCACAGGCAGAGAAGCCCTGAGGGCTGCTGGTTGGCTATCTTTATGTCTGGTCCTATTCATTTATTTATTTATTGGAGACAGAGTCTCGCTGTGTTGCCCAGGCTGGAGTGCAGTGGTGCGATCTCGGCTCACTGCAACCTCCGCCTTCCAGGTTCACGCAATTCTCCTGCCTCAGCCTCCTGAGTAGCTGGGATTACAGTCATGAGCCACCACACCCAGCTAATTTTTTTTTTTTTTTTTTGGTATTTTTAGTAGAGACAGGGTTTCACCATGTTGGCCAGGCTGGTTTCGAACTGGTAGCCTCAGGTGACCCGCCCGCCTTGGCCTCTCGACGTGCTGGGATGACAGGTTTGAGCCACTGCCCCCGGTCCATCCACTTTATTTTTAAAATTCTATTTGTATTCTTGATCTTCCCAGTTTTAGTGGCTCTTCGGGGGCTGAGAAAGCATGAAATAAAGAGAATTTCTCTCTTCTTTCACCCAGAAAAGTTGTCCCATGTCTTTGGAGGTGGTAAGACCAGAGACATCTTTCTTGCAGGAGGAAGATGATTTCAAGAACAGAGAAATTGAGATGATTTTCCCGAGACAGGCAATTATTTCTTTCCTCCTCTCAGACACCTGTCCCGCGAGGCAAAGATGAAGTTGCTTCATTTTCTTAAGAGAGAATGATCGGAATGTTCCGGAAAACCAAAACGTCCAAGCTTTTGCAGGATCGAGGGAGCAGATCTACAGCAATTGAATTGAACACTTGTGTCCCTGTGTCTGCCTTGCTGCCCCCCAAACCTGGGAGCCCATTTTCAGCTTCTCCAGTGACCCAGTTGTCCAAGCGGAAACTAGTTAATCGCCCTCAGTGGACCTGATATTCCCCAGAAATTATGGCCCATGGAGATCTCATCAGAATTGTAAACTTATCTAGCCAGCCAGATCTGCAACTTCCAGGGGAATACAGGACAAAAAACGTACCGGAATTACAGAAAAATCGTGTTGTCATCTCTGCACCGTACGAGGACAGAAATGACCTGTTTCCAAGAATGACATTATATAGCATCCCTCCCTTTTCGTTGAGGGGGGAGACTGTATTATCCTCTAAAAGGTGCCACGAAGAATATTCAGAAAGGGTAAAATGACAAAATTAAAAGGAACGAAGGTGTATAGAAGGGCCAATTAAAAAAACCTAAATGCTGGAGGTGGCAGGGTGGCCTGTGGTTGGTCTCTGCAAATTTTCTCCGGATCTGACAGATACCCAGTTCCGTCACCTCCAGGGCACAACGTAAGACCCCTATTTCTGCAATTCTGCCTTTTTAATTGCTCGCCAGAGCTTTGTGGAAGATGATAGAATAAGGCCAAATTGTACGCGCCGGGGTGCTGATCTTAATGACTGGGGTATGTGTGTGTGTTCTCCGAAATTAAAAGGAGGAAAGTGAGACCACAGATGGTACAATTCCATTCGAATCACACGTCCAGAATAGGAAAATCTATTGGGTCGGAGGGTGGATCAGTAGTTGCTTAGGACTGGGGGGACCAGGATGGGATAACTACGGAGGGAGGGGTCTGAAGATGGCAAGTCAGCTTCTTTGGGGGATGATAAAGATATCCTAAAACTGACCCTGATGACCGTTGCTCAACTCTGTGAATATAATAAAACCTATTGAATTGTGTGCCTTAAATAGATGCACTGTACGATATGTCAGTTATAGCCCGACAAACCTGCTTCAAAGAAAAAGAAGGCAGATTGTGAAATACACATAATAAATGGAAGCAAAGCAAATGACAATGATTTTTAAATTTATTTTTATTTTTTGTAGAGATGGGGGGGTCTAGCTAGGTGGTCCGGGCTGGTCTCAAACTCGTGGGCTCAAGGAATCCTCCAGCCTTAGCCTCCGAAAATGCTGGGACCACAGATGGGAGTCACCACCGTACCCATCCATACAACTTTTTTTTTTTAATGTCAGACTACAAAATTATAAGGACATATAAGGATCGCTTACCTTGTTTGGAAAGAAAGCCCACCCTTTCACCTCACTGGCAAACATTTTCTTGTGTCCTAATGAGAACCCCAAGGAATACCCCAGGATGTGAGGAGAGGGAGCGTCCGCCCGGCGGCCTGCCCCAAGGAGCCTGAGGCTGTCCTGCACACATCACCACACACACTGTCTGCATTCCAGTCCCATGTTTATAGAGAAGATTACAGGTGAGTTTCCAAAATCCCAGCCCACACTGCCCCTACCTGATGATGTTTGATTTCAGAATTTCTTTAATTTGGGCAAATGGATACTGGCTGTGGGTCAGCATAGATTTTTCCGGTTATTTAAACAACGTTTCAGATGCTTTTCCTGGCATCATTAGCTTAACGTTTCCACTGACAGCTGGAATCATTCAAACGCCTGAGACAAGAGAGTGAACCAGATGTTCGCTTGTTACCGCGTCTCCTCGCTTCTCAACCATCACCCCTGAAATTTGCAGAGTGTCACCCTGGGGAGCCTGTGAACGTGGCTGAACGCAAATGGATTTAAAACTTGACAGGTGTTTCAAGCACGGAAAGGAACAAGGACTATCACCACGAATAATAATAATAATAAAAGATAAATTAGGGATCAAGATCCAGTCTGTTTTTGTCTCATTTACAATCTTTTCTCCAAGAAGTTGTACGCTGGTTCCATTTCACTAGGTTAAAAGCTTACAGTGTCAAGAGGCGCTAAGCTTTGCTTCTGTCTCTTGCTTGGCAAGTCAAGCTCTGAGTCTTTCTGGAACCAACAATTGTGTGTGGGCATTTTCTTGTTTCTGGGGTTCTTTGCATGCGTAGGGGGTGATCTTTGATATCTGCTCTGGACTCCTCTCTGCAAACCTCTGGACATGCCACGGACAGCAGCTGCAACGTAGTGAGGTCAACCTGCTTACAACCCACATACCAACCCCATGGAGGTGATTGTGGTATGATGAAGAGCAGGCAGTTAAGGAGAAAGTCATGCTTTACAAACGAGTCTGTGACTAGAAATCACAGGACCTGGTGAATCCCTCAGAAACCCAAGAGGGATGGACTCACATTGAGGGGATTGTGGACTGTGCAGCTGTGCAGGGACAGTCTCCAAGAAGCAGCTTTAGACACAACGGTGAATTCTGCAGGCACTAGTTTGTGTGCATATTTACGGGTAGATATTCAAATGCATGAAGGATGTCAGTTTTCTTTTCTTTTCTTTCTTTTTTCCTCCTTCCTTCCTTCTTCTTTTCTTTCTTTCCTTCCTTCTTCCTTTCTTTCTTTCTTTCCTTCCTTCCTTCCTTCTTTCTCTCTTTCTTTCTCTCCTTCCTTCCTTCCTTCCTTTCTTCTTTCTTTCCTTCTTTCTTTCCTTCCTTCTTTCTTTCTTTCTTTCTTTCTTTCTTTCTCTCTTTCTTTCTTTCTTTCTTTCTTTCTTTCTTTCTTTCTTTCTTTCTTTCTTTCTCTCTCTCTCTCTCTCTCCTTCCTTCCTTCCTTCCTTTCTTTTTCTTTCCTTCTTTCTCTCTTTCTCTCTTTCTTTCTTCTTTCTTTTCTTTCTTTTTTTTTGAGAGTCTTGCTCTATCACGAGGCTGGAGTGCACAGGCACGATCTCGGCTCGATACAACCTCCACCTCCTGGGTTCAAGTGATTCTCCTGCCTCAGCCTCCCGAGTAGCTGGGATTACAGGCACCCACCACCACGCCCAGCTAATTTTTGTATATTTAGTAGAGACGGGGTTTCACCATGTTGGCCAGTCTGGTCTTGAACTTCTGACCTCGTGATTCACCCACCTCAACCCCCCAAAGTGCTGAGATGACAGGCGTGAGCCACCTTGCCCGGCCAAGAGTACCAGTTTTCCAAACATGGGCACACATTTTATTTAATCTACAAATGTTTAAAAATGAGATGTGCAGCCTGGCGCGGTGGCTCACGCCTATAATCCTAGCACTTTGGGAGACCGAGGAGGGTGGATCATGAGTCCAGGAGATCGAGACCATCCTGGCAAACACGGTGAAACCCCGTCTCTACTAAAAATACAAAAAAATTAGCTGGGCATGGTGGCGGGCGCCTGTAGTCCCAACTACTTGGGAGGCTGAGGCAGGAGAATGGCGTGAACCCGGGAGGCCGAGCTTGCAGTGAGCCGAGATCGGGCCACTGCACTCCAGCCTGGGTGACAGAGCGAGACTCCGTCTCAAAAAAAAAAAAAAAAAAAAAAAAAAGAGATATGCAATAGAGTTAATAACAATTTACTGTGTTCTTGAAAACTGCTAACCATAGATGTCAACTGTTCTCACCAAAGGAAAGTGGTAAGTATGTGAGCAAAGGCCGATGTTAATTAGCTCAATGTATCCGTTCCACAATATTTATACACATCAAAACTTTACGTGGGGCCAGGCATGGTGGCTCATGCCTACAATCCCAGTGCTTTGGGAGGCTGAGGTGGGCAAATTACCTGAGGTCAGGCGTTCAAGTCCAGCCTGGCCAACAAGGTGAAACCTCGTCACTACTAAAAATACAAAAATTAGCCAGGCATGGTGGTGGGCACCTGTAACCCCCAGCTACTCGGGAGGCTGAGGCAGGAGAATCTCTTGAACCTGGGAGGTGGAGGTTGCAGCGAGCTGAGATCGTGCCACTGCACTCCAGCCTGGGCGACGAAGCAAGACTGCATCTCAAAAAACAAAAAAACAAGAAAGCAAAAAATAAAATTATGTGCTGCACCTGAACATATGCAATTTTTATCTGTCAATTAAAAAATGAAGTGTGCTCAGGAGGCTGAGGCAGGAGAATCGCTTGAACCCGGGAAGCAGAGGTTTCAGTGAGCCGAGATCACACCACTGCACTCCGTCTGGGTGACAGAGTGAGACTCAGTCTCAAAAAAAAGAAGTGTGTAAACATTTCCAAAATGTACCCAGTTGCAGGGAGAACTGTTGCATATGTTTAATCCCAGCACTTTGAGAGACTGAGTCAGGAGGACTGCTTGAGCGTAGGAGTTTGAGACATAGCAAGACTTCATCTCTACAAAACATAAACAAAAACATTAGCCAGGTGTGTGGCTGAAGTCCCAGCTCCCCAGGAGGCTGAGGCAGTGGGACTGCTCGAGCCGAGGAGTTCAAGCCTGCAGTGAACCACGATCATGCCATTGGACTCCAGCCTGGGCAACAGAGCCAGATCCCATTTCTACAAAAATAAAAAATTTAGGCCGGGTGCAGTGGCTCATGCCTGTCATCCCAGCACTTTGGGAGGCTGAGGCGGGTGGATCATGAGGTCGGGAGTTCGAGACCAGCCTGACCAACATGGTGAAACCCCGTCTCTACTAAAAATACAAAAATTAGCCGGGCGTGGTGGCACGTGCCTGTAATCCCAGCTACTCAGGAGGCTGAAGCGGGAGAATTGCTTGAATCCAGGGGGCAGAGGTTGCAGTGAGCCAAGATTGTGCCATGGCAATCCAGCCTGGGTGACAGAGAGAGACTCTGTCTCAAAAAAAAAAAAAAAAATTTTAACCAGGCATGGTGGTGCATGCCTATAGTTTCAGCTACTTGGGAGGCTGAGGCAGGAGGATGACTTGAGCCCAGGAGTTGGAGGCTGCCGTGAGCCATGATCAGGCCACTGTACTCCAGCCTGGGCAACAGAGCAATACCCCATCTCTACAAAACTAAAAAATTTAACCAGGCATGGTGGTGCATGCCTGTAGTCCCAGCTACTTGGGAGGCTGAGGCAGGAAGATGACTTGAGCCCAGGAGTTCGAGACTGAAGTGAGCCATGATCAGGCCACTGCACTCCAGCCTGGGCAACAGAGCAAGACTCCATCTCTACAAAATAAATAAATAAATAAGTAAATAAATAAATACATAACCAGGCATGGTGGTGCATGCTTGTAGTTGCAGCTACTTCGGAGGCTGAGGCAGGAGAATGACTTGAGCCCAGGAGTTCGAGACTGAAGTGAGCCAGATCAGGCCACTGCACTCCAGCCTGGGCAACAGTAGAAAGACCCCAACCCTACAAAACTAAAAAATTTAACCAGGCATGGCGATGCATGCCTGTAGTCCCAGCTACTTGGGAGGCTGAGGCAGGAGGATGATTTGAGCCCAGGAGTTGGAAGCTGCAGTGAGCCATGATCAGGCCACTGCACTCCAGCCTGGGCAACAGAGCAAGACCCCATCTCCACAAAACCAAAAAATTTAACCAGGCATGGTGGTGCACACCTGTAGTTCCAGCTACTTGGGAGGCTGAGGCAGGAGAATGACGAGCCCAGGAGTTGGAGGCTGCCGTGAGCCATGATCAGCTCACTGCACTCCAGCCTGGGCAACAGCAAGACCCCATCTCTACAAAAATAAAAAATTTAACCAGGCACGGTGGTGCACACCTGTACTCCCAGCTACTTGGGAGGCTGAGGCAGGAGGATGACTTGAGCCCAGGAGTTGGAGACTGAAGTGAGCCATGATCAGGCCATTGCACTCCAGCCTGGGCAACAGAGCAAGACTGTCTCTATTAAAAAAATAATAAAAATAAAGATAAAATGTACCCAGCTGATGATATTCCACAATCACTTCAGTGAAAATCTGGTTTCCTTTGAGCAGCCTAGATTTCTTTTTCTGACAAAATCCTTCCTTTTTCCAACATGCTTACTGATCTGACTGAATTCTACATAAAACTGTCACCGTTTTTTGTTTGTTTGTTTGTTTTTTTGAGACAGAGTTTTGCTCTTGTTGCCCAGGCTGGAGTGCAATGGCTTAGGGCTTGGAGGGAAGCTCCTAATGAAATATTCTTAGAAGCTTGTCAGTAGCCTGGGCAACCTAAGATAATTGTGTGTGTATATACATACATACATACATACTGCATATATGTGTATATATATAATTGTAAATAATATATAGTAATATATAGCATATATTATAGATAGATAATATAATTTGCATATAAATTACATATATAGTGTAATATACTATACATAACATATAGTATATACAGCATACATTATATATAATTATTCACATAATTATGCACACATAATATACGCTATATGTACTATATGTTATGTACAGTATATTACACTATATAATATGTTATATTATATAGTGTATATACTATATATTATATATACAATATAATAGTTATATATTATATATTATCTTATATTATGTGTATATTATATAGAATAGTTATATATACTATCATATAATATATACTATATTATATATAGTATATATTATATATAATATATAGTATATATTATAAGATAGTATATTATACATAATATATTTTATATATAATATACATTATTATATATTATATATTATATATTATATATTATTATATATAATATAGTATATACTATATATAATATATAGCATATATTATATGTATACACACATATATGTGTATGTGTATATATACAATAATTACATATGTAATTCCAGGCTAATACATAATATATATGTTACATATATAATTATATATAATTCTAGACTAATATATGTTTGTATAATATATACAAATGTTTGTTCTGTTTTTTCTATATATAATATATATTCTAAGCTAAAATATATTTCTGATATATAATATTTTATATATGTATATATTATATATTTATAGTATATAATTTATCTACATAGTATATATTTATAACATATACTTAATTTAATTTATAATATAATATACTTAATTTACAATATATAATATATTTAATTTCTAACATATCATATATTTACATATTAAATATATTTATTATATATGTAGTAATATATATATATTTCGGCCTAGAGGACAATTATCTTAGGGCGCCCAGGTCACTGACAAGTCTCTGAAGATATTTCTCATATATATATACATTTATCTATGATTTGAGACAGGATCTCACTCTGTCCCCCAGGCTGGAGTGCAATGGCACAATCGCAGCTCACTGCAGCCTCGACCTCCCAAAGCTCAGGTGATCCTCCTGCCTCAGCAGCTCCGAGTAGCTGGGATTACAGGCACCTGCCACCACACCTGGCTAATTTTTGTACTTTTAATAGAGACGGGGTTTCACCATGTTGCCTAGGCTGGTCTCGAACTCCTGACCTCAGGTGATCCGCCCACCTCGGCCTCCCAAAGTGCTGGGATGACAGGTGTGAGCCGCCTCTCTTGGCCTGGGCTGAACTATATTTCAGGGTCTCTGCAGTTCTGCCTGAGGATCAGGAAGACAGCTCAGTTGAAAAGCCACCGGCCAGCGTGCATCTCTCCAGATTTCCAAGGCTTGGGTCAAATCTCTGCAGAAATGTTTGTCTGTTTGTTTTTCTGGAATCTTGTTTTTCAGCTGCTGTCCCCAATCTCAGGCCTGATTTCATGCACTTTTATGCACTTTTAGAGGTGCACGAAAGGGACCAAGAGAAGTCTCATTTGCAGCTGAGGACAGCCCTCAGCAGCTCATTAAACACCCGTTTAATGCCCAGTGGTTCCAAATTTGATTATGGCTCGAAGTGGGGGGATTTATGCTGTGAAGGCACCATCCTTCCTTAATCCAAAGCTGTCACCTCGGATGCTACGACGGTGTGTGAAAGTCACTTGGGAGCGACAGAACCCAGGGCCACACGGTCGGCAGAAACGAAATGAAGAAATTACAGGAATTTTCTAGTTTAACGAGGTCGCGTTCCTTCTGTTGTCATTCACCAGCTACAACGAGAGGAGCCCATATTTTCTGCCCCTGGCATTTTTTTTTTAAACAGAATTTCATATGCAAACAAAAATAGATCACTCTAAAAATGAGTGTTTTGGAGGTTTTCAGTACAGGCAAGTGGGAGGGGAAGAGAGGTTTTCAATCAGGAGAGAAGGCTCACTTTGGAGACCTTGTTTCTGCGTCTCGTGAATGAATTCTTTTTTTATTACCACTTTTCAATTTTTATGGTTTTAGAGACAGGGTCTGGTTCTGTTGCCCAGGCTGCAGTGCAGTGGTGCAATCATAGCTCACTGCAGCCTCAACTTTCCGGGTTCACGTGATCCTCCTGCCTCAGCCTCCCGAGTAGCTGAGACCACAGGCGCCCACCACCACACCCAGCTAATGTTTTGGTTTTTTGTAGAGATGGGGACTCTCTATGTTGCCCAGGCTGGTCTTAAACTCCTGGTCTTAAACAATCCTCTTACCTCAGCCTCCTAAGATGCTGGGATTGCTATCTTTGGCCTGGTTATCTTTTTAGTTTATCAATACAAAGGTATGCATTTTGCAGATACCTGGCTTGTAGCTTTTTGGGGTTATTTTGAGACGGAGTCTCACTCTGACACCGAGGCTGGAGTGCCATGATGCAGTCTCAGCTCACTGCAGCCTCTGCCTCCCGGGTTCAAGTGATTCTCCTGCCTCAGCCTCCCGAGTAGCTGGGATTACAGGTGCCCACCACCAGGCCTGGCTAATTTTTGTATTTTTAGTAGAGACGGGGTTTCACTGTGTTGGCCAGGCTGGTCTCGAACTCCTGACCTCAGGTGATCCACCCACCTCAGCCTCCCAAATTGCTGGGATTACAAGCGTGAGCCACTGCACCCGGCTGCTTGTAACTTTTATAGAGATGGGGTCTTGCTCTGTCTCTCCAGCTGCTGTGCAATGGCTTGGAGCTGCTCCAGGTCGTCTCGGTCATCCAAGTCCATATAGCACCAATATCTTCCTGAGCTCAGAGAGCACTGAAGGCAAATAGAGCCCCTTCCCTTCCCTTCCCTACCCAGCTCTGCCCTTCTCTTCCCTTTCCTTCCCTTCCCTTCCCTTCCCTTCCCTTCCCTTCCCTTCCCTTCCCTCCCCTCCCCCTCCCCCTTCTCCCCTCCCCCTCCCCCTTCTCCTCTCCCCCTCCCCCTGTTCTTTTCTTTTCTTTTCGATGGAGTTTCACTCTTGTCGCCCAGGCTGGAATGCAGTGGTGCAAACTCAGCTCACAGCTTGGGCAACATAGCAAGAGTCTATCTCTACAAAAAAATACAAAAAATTACCTGGGCATGGTGGCGCACACCTGTAGTCCCAGGTACTTGAGAGGCTGAGGTGAGAGGATCACTTGAGCCTGCAGTGAGTTATGACCATGCTATGGCACTCCAGCCTGGGTGACAGAGCAAGACCCTGTCTAAAAATAATAATAATAAAATAAAATGAATGTATATGTCTGTCCTTTATGTATTTCCCCTTTACATGTATATATAATGGAGATATATAAAAATATATAAATATAAGAGATAAATAAATATCTAAAGGATGTAGATATATTTATTTTATATTATTATATAAAATACATATAAAGGATATCTATCCTTTATAGATCTATATTATCTATATTGTACTGTCTATATTATGATCTATTATTGTTATATCTATAACTATTATAGATATATCTACATTATATTATATCTATATTATCTGTCTGTTATAATCTATTATCTATATCTATTATATTATCTATGTCTATATTATCTGTATCTATATTTCTTATATTATTTATATATGCTTTATAGATCTATCTATATTATTTATCTATCTACCTATATTATCTATGTATCTACCATCTATCTATTTATCTATATCATCTATCTATCTACCTATATTATCTATCTGTCTTATCTATCTTATCTATCATCTATCTATCTAGGTATATCTTGATATATCATGTAGGCCGGGCACAGTGGCTCACGTCTGTAATGCTAGTACTTTGGGAGGCTGAGGCAGGTGGATCATGAGGTCAGGAGCTCAAGACCAGCCTGGCTAACTCAGTGAAATCCAGTCTCTTCTAAAAATATGAAAAATTAGCCAGGCGTGGTGGCACGTGCCTGTAATCCCAGCTACTTGGGAGGCTGAGGCAGGAGAATCGCTTGAACCTGGGAGGCAGAGGTTTCAGTGAGCCAAGATTGAGCCACTGCACTCCAGCCCAGGTGACAGAGGGAGACTCCATCTCTCAAAAAAAATATACATATATATATGTGTGTGTGTGTATATATATATATATATAATCATATATATGTCATATATATAGATACCTATATATATATGTCATATATATGTGATCCAATTTGCTAACATTTTAGATGTATCTTTATAGATAAGACACACACACACATATACACACACACATATATATACACACACACACACATGACCCAATCTGTTAACATTTTATGAAGGATTTCTCTCTCTGTGTTTGTGGCTGATGCTGGTTTCCATCTCTTTCCACAGTGTCTTTGCTTTTTTGTGGTTTTGGTGTTGAGGTCCTACGGGCCTCCCAGAATGGTTTAGGGAGTGCCTCCACCCCTCCACTGCTGAAAAAGTTTGTGAAGGTTTGCTGTGTTTCCTTAGACAGAATTCACTAGACAACCTGGGCCTGGAGATTTCTGTGGGAGCAGACTCTTCATCACAGCCCCGATTTTTAAATGCTAAACAGGACTATCCACATTTTCTACTTCTTCTGATGTCAACTTTGGTGACTTGTGTCATTCAAGGAATTTGTCCATTTCACATCAGTTAAATTCATTGCCATTAGGTTGTGGATGAAATTCCCTTGTCATGTTTTGAATAGTGATGGGATCTATAACTTCTCTCCATCCTAAAACACTGTCTTTCAGAGTCATCTTCTCTTGGTTTTTCTCCTACATCCCTGGCCACCCCCTCTCAGCCTGCTGCATCCCAACCTTCGTCTCACCCTATAAACATTGCACTGCCCCGGGCTCAGTGGACAGACCTCTCCTCTTCCCTATGCACGTTTAAGCCATGGGGGATCTCATCCAATCCAATGTAATAATTCCCAAATGTATCCACGTCTATCTCATCCTGGTCTCCTCATGGAGCTCCCACTCACCAATCCAACCAATGACTCCACATCTCAGAGGTCCTGTAACCATCACAAATAAAACAAGCCCAAAATAGGCCACCTTTCATCCCCCTAAAACTCCCCTTCACATCCTCTGCCATTTTGGTGAATGCACAACATTGCATGTGGCCATACACTTAGGTCACTGAAGCCCTTTGGTTACTTCTGAACATGAAAGGTTTATTCCCTCCTCCTGTCTCTCCTTGCTTTTTTTTTTTAATTAAAAAAAAATGTTTTCATAGATTTAGGTGATACAAGTGACTTTGTTACATGGATGTGTTGTGTAGTGGTGAGGTGTGGGCTTTTAGTGTAACCATCACCCAAACAGTGAACGTTGTACCCAATAGATAATTTTTCAACCCTCAACCCCTCTCCCACCCTCAGGCCCTCTTGACCTTCCTAGTCTCTAATGCCTATTATTCTACTCTCTGTGATCATATCCACACATGATTGGACTCCCACTTACAAGTGAAAACATGTGGTTTTTGGTTTTCTGATTCTGCATTAATGCACTTAGGGGCTGTGATGAAGAGCCTGCTCTCAGGTGCATGGATGAAGGCCTCCAGCTGCATCTATGTTTCTGCAAATGACTTGATGCCATTCCCTTTTCATGCCTGCATATAGTATTCCATGGTGTATAGATACCAGATTTTTCTTTTTTTCTTGAGACGGAGTGTTACCCTGTTGCCCAGGCTGGAGTGCAGTAGCGCCATCTCAGCCCACTGCAACTTCTGCCTCTCAGTTTCAAGCAATTCTCCTGCCTCAGCCTCCTGAGTAGCTGGGATTACAGGTGCACACCACCACGCCCAGCTAAGTTTTGTATTTTTAATACAGACAGAGTTTCACCATGTTGGCCAGGCTAGTCTCAAACTCCTGACCTCAGGTGATTCACCCGCCTTGGCTTCCAAAAGTGCTGGGATTACAGGCATGAGCCACTATGCCTGGCCCAATTTTTTTAATCCTGTACATTATTGATGTACACTGAGGTTGATTCCATGCCCTTGCTATTGTGAATGGTGCTGTGGTCAACATCCAAGTACATATAATGACTTCTTTTCCTTTGGGTAGAAACCCTGTCTAAGGATGGCTGGATGGAACACTAGTTCTACTCTTGGTTGTTTGAAAAATCTCCATACTATTTTCCATAGAGTTTGTAATAATTTACATTCCCACTGGCAGTGTACAGCGTTGCCTTCTCACCATATCATCACCAACATCTGTTGTTGTTTGACTTTTTAATAATGGCTATTCTGCTGGTGTGTGATGGTATTTCATTATGGATTTGTTTGGAATTTCTCCTGTCCTTGTTTTATCTGCTTATTAGGAGACCCTTCCCTCCAGGGTCTCATAACCTCTTCCCTCACTTCCCCAAGATTCTGCACTAAATGTCACTCTAACTTCCAACTCTTTCTTTTTTCTTTTCTTTTCTTTTCTTTTTGAGACAGAGTCTCAAAAAAAGCCAGGCTTGAGTGCAGTGGTGCAATCTCGGCTCACTGCAACCTTCACCTCCCAGGTTCACATGATTCTCCTGCCTCAGCCTCCCGAGTGGCTAGGACTACAGGTGTCTGCCACCAGAGCCAGCTAATTTTTTTGTATTTTTAGTAGAGATGGGGTTTCACCATATTGACCAGGATGGTCTAAGCCAGCTAATTTTTTTGTATTTTTAGTAGAGACAGGGTTTCACCATATTGACCAGGATGGTCTCAATCCCTTGACCTTGTGATCTGCCCACTTCAGCCTCCTGAATTGCTGGGATTACAGGCATGAGCCACCGCACCTGGCCTGTTTTTTGACTTTTAAATAATGGCTATTCTGCTGGTGTGTGATGGTATCTCATTATGGATTTGTTTGGAATTTCTCCTGTCCTTGTTTTATCTGCTTATTAGGAGACCCTTCCCTCCAGGGTCTCATAACCTCTTCCCTCACTTTCCCAAGATTCTGCACTAAATGTCACTTTAACTTCCAACTCTTTCTTTTTATAAAAAAAAATTACTTCCATAGGTTGTTGTGAACAGGTGTTGCTTGGTTACATGAATAAGGTCTTTTTTTTTTAACAACAATCGTTGGCATTTATTGACCACAGATAGTATACCAGGCAAGTCAACAATGGCATCATAAATATTAATGAAGTCCTTCCATAAACACTAAATGTTATCAGCGTTATTTCCCCAGTACATCTCTATGAAGACCAATATTGAGTCATAGCAACGAGTGAGTCAGTATAATTCCGGAGCCTGGACCACTAACGACTTAGCTATAATTAATTTAGTAAGTAAAACAATTTTCCATTTGAATTTGTTTCTTGGGTTATTAGTGAGATGAATACATTTGTAATATTTTAGTAGAATGTTTGAATCTTTTAATAAATGACCCTCTCAACACATTTTCATTAATCTGTTGCAGTGATTGTTCATTTTATACTGACATGAGTAATTTCTTTAGTGGCGATTGGTGAGATTTTGGGGCACCTATCACCCGAGCAGTATACACCAAACCCAATTTGTAGTCTTTCATCCCTCACCCTCTTCCCACTCTTTCCCCCAAGTCCCCAAAGTCCATTGCAATCTTTTTTTTTTTTTTTTTTTGAGATGGACTCTCGATCTGTCGCCCAGGCTGAAATGCAATGGTGCGATCTTGGCTCACTGCAAATCCCCAAAGTCCATTGCATGATTCTTTTGTTGTTGAGACAGGGTGTCACTCTGTCACCCAGGCTGGAGTGCAGTGGCACAATCTTGGCTCATTGCAACCTCTGCCTCCGGGGTTCATGCCATTGTCCTGCCTCAGCCTCCCAAGTAGCTGGGATTACAGGTGCCTGCCACCACGCCTGGCTAATTTTTTGTATTTTTAGTAGAGACAGGGTTTCACCGTGTTAGCCAGGATGGTCTCAATCTCCTGACCCCATAATCCACCCGCCTTGGCCTCCCAAAGCGCTGGGATTACAGGTGTGAGACATCGCACCCTGCCTGGTCCATTGTATCATTCTTATGCTTTGCATCCTCATAGCTTAACACCCACTTATGAGTGAAAATGTACAATGTTTGGTTTTCCATTCCTGAGTTACTTTACTTAGAATAATAGTCTCCAGTTCCATCCAGATTGCTAAAAATGCCATTAATTTGTTCCTTTTTATGGCTGAGCAGTATTCCATCATATCTTTGACTCCCAGCTCCTTCTAAACAGCTCCTGCACCCAATCTCTTTCTCTCTCCCTCCATCTCTCTTTCTTTCTCTCATTTTCTCTCTCTCTCTATTTAGAAACAGGATCTTGCTCTGTCACCGAGGCTGGTGTGCAGTGGTGCAATCACAGCTCACTGAAGCCTCAACCTCTTGGGCTCAAGTGATCCTCTCACCTCAGCCTCCCGAGTATCTGGGACCACAGGTGCACGCCACCACGCCTGGCTAATTTCTAGTAGAGAGGGAGGGTCTCACTATGTTGCACAGGTGGGTCTTAAACTCCTGGGCTCAAGTGATCCTCTCACCTCAGCCTCCCGAGTATCTGGGACCACAGGTGCACGCCACCACGCCTGGCTAATTTCTAGTAGAGAGGGAGGGTCTCACTATGTTGCACAGGTGGGTCTTAAACTCCTGGGCTCAAGTGATCCTCCTACCTCAGCCTCCCAAATATCTAGGACCACAGGTGCACGCCACTGTGCCTGGCTAATTTCTAGTAGAGAGGGAGGGTCTCACTATATTGCAAAGGCTGGTCTTAAACTCTTGGGCTCAAGTGATCCTCCCACCTCAGCCTCCCGAGTATCTGGGACCACAGGTGCACGCCACCACGCCTGGCTAATTTCTAGTAGAGAGGGAGGGTCTCACTATATTGCAAAGGCTGGTCTTAAACTCTTGGGCTCAAGTGATCCTCCCACCTCAGCCTCCCAAAGTGCTGGGATTACAGGAGTGAGCCCCTTCACCCAGTCCCAATCACCGTCAGACTCCCAGCCTTTGAGTCCACTTACCGCCTTGTGAGATTGTATCTGATTTTCGACTGATGTACTTCCTGATTGGCTGTGTCCTCCAGTAAGACGGGAGCTCGGTGGGAATGGAGAATTTACTTCTGTATTTCCTGCTCGTGTGCCTGGAAGACAAGCAGGTGCTCGTCTAAGTGGGTGGATGTGTTTCTTCTTGCTGCTGTAAAAAGTGATCCTAAATGCAATAGTTCCAAATGGCACCTCTTCATCATCCTACGGTCACCGTGAGTCAGACGTCAGGCACAGCGTCGCCCGCTGCATCCCCTCCTCAGAGCCTCCTATGGCCACAATTACGGGATCCACCCAGTAGGCTCTGACTGGGGGTCCTAAGAGATGGTCCACGTCTGCATTCAGGCAGGTCGTTTGCCAAACTCAGTTCCTTGGGGTTGTAGGACTGAGGCTCCCAGTGCAGGACCTGGCTTTGCTCTTGGAGGTGCTTATGTTCCTTCTCCTGCCCCCACCTGGGGTCCCTGTAGCAAGGGCAGGCTGAGTTTCTCTACGCTTGGAGCCCTCCTGATGCCGTCTTCTCCTCGTCTCTCTGACTCCAGGCACAGAAAGTTCTTTGCTATGGAGAGCGCATGTGATTAGATTGGACCCACCTGGATCACGTCTCTATTTTAAGTTTGGCAAACTTAATCCCATTTTTAAAATCCCCTTTGCCATCCAAGGTCATATTGAAGCTTAGAAAATCATACCCTGAATGAAGGCTTCATCAGCAGCCTGAGAGGCAAATGTTTCTCTCTTTGACCTTCTCTTATCCTCGTGCCTCTCAGTCCCATTCTCCTCTGAGACACCACCAGAGAAACTAGAATTTTTCTTCCCTCAACATGGGTCTTAGAAATCAGAACCTCTTTTCCTCAAACACATCATAGAAACTAGAATCCCTCTTCCCCAACATGGGTCCTAGAAACAGGAGCCCCCAAGCCAGGCGCAGTGGCTTACAACACCTATAATCCTAGCTCTTTGGGATACCAAGGTGGGCGAATTGCCTGAGGTCAGGAGTTCGAGACCAGCCTGGTCAACATGGTGAAACCCTGTCTCTAGTAAAAATACAAAACCCCCAGGCGTGGTGGCAGGTGCCTGTAATCCCAGCTACTGGGAAGACTGCAGTACGAGAATGGCTTGAACTAGGAAGGCAGAGGTTGCAGTGAGCTGAGATTGTGCCATTACACTCCAGCCTGGGTGATGGAGCAACACTCAGTCTCAAAAAAAAAAAAAAAAAAAAAAAAAGAGAGAGAAAGAAAGAAAGAAAAAAAGAAACAGGAGCCCTTTTTCCCCAAAGACACCAGAAAAACTAGAATCTCTCTTCCCAACACGGGTCCTAGAAAGAGGAGCCCCGAAGCCAGGCGCCATGGCTCACACCTGTCATCCCAGCACTTTGGGAGGCCAAGGCGAGCAGATCACCTGAGGTCAGGAGTTCGAGACCAGCCTGGCCAACATGGTGAAATCCCGTCTCTACTAAAAATACAAAATTTAGCCTGGCGTGGTGGCAGGCGCCTGTAATCCCAGCTACTGGGGAGGCTGAGGCAGGAGAATGGCTTGAACTCGGAAGGCGGAGGTTGCAGTGAGCTGAGATTGTGCCATTACACTCTAGCTTGGGTGATGGAGCAAGACTCAGTCTCAAAAAAAAAAGAAAAAAAAAGAAACAGGAGCTCTTTTTCCCCAAAGACACCAGAGAAACTAGAATCCCTCTTCCCCAACATGGGTCCTAGAAACAGGAGCCCCCAGGCCAGGCACAGTGGCTCACACCTGTCATCCCAGCACTTTGGGAGGCCGAGGCGGGAGGATCACCTGAGGTCAGAAGTTCGAGATGATCCTGGCTAAAACGGTGAAACCCCGTCTCTACTAAAAAATACAAAAAATTAGCCAGGCATGTTGGCAGGCACCTGTAATCCGAGCTACTAGGGAGGCTGAGGCAGGAGAATCGCTTGAGCTCGGGAGGCGGAGGTTGCAGTGAGCCGAGATCGCGCCATTGCACTCCAGCCTGGGTGACAGAGCAAGAGTCAGTCTCAAAAAAAAAAAAAAAAAAAAAAAAAAAAAAAGAAAAGAGAAGAAAAGAAAAACAAAAAGAAGAAAGAAACAGGAGCTCTTTTTCCCCAAAGACACCAGAGAAACAAGAATTCCTCTTCCCCCATATGGATCCTAGACACAGGAACCCCTTTTCCCCAAAACCAGCCATAAAACCCAAAAATAAGACTCTAGCTTTCCCCCTATTGTATCTGTATAAAAACTGGTCATAAGGAAATTCGCTGACATACATTGTTCGACTGAAGGTCCTAAGACCCCCATTTCAGAGAAGACCCTGCCCCACGCCTAGAAGAAGGGAATGCTGCTCAGAGAGGCCGAGAAGATTCTAGACAGATAGGCCTGGCTGGGTTTCCCCACTTAGTCCACTAGCCTTAGATCAAGCCCTTTTTGTGCAATCTTGTTTCTACGGGGCTTTGTTAAACCAAAGCCCAAAAATGGATAATTTCCCTTGTATCTTTGGGTCTTCCTTCTGAAGGCTCCTGTGTATACACGTTAAATAAATGTGTATGTGTTTTCTCCTATTCTTTTTTTTGGAATCGGAGTCTTGCTCTGTCACCCAGGCTAGAGTGCCGTGATGTGATCTCAGCTCACTGCAACGGCTGCCTCCCGGGTTCAAGCGATTCTCCTGCCTCACCCTCCCGAGTAGCTGGGATTACAGGCATGAGCCTCCACCACGCCCGGCTAATTTTTGTGTTTTTAGTAGAGACGGGGTTTCACCATGTTGGCCAGGCTGGTCTCGAACTCCTGACCTTAGGTGATCCGCCCGCCTCGGCCTCCCAAAGTGCTGGGATTGCAGGCATGAGCCAGCGCGCCTGACCTCTCCTAGTCTTCTGCCTTTTGCAAATTAATTTTTCAGCAAATTTTCAAAGGGCGAAGCTCCCTTGGCCCCCACAGTAAGACAGTCACAGCTTCTGAGGATGAGGGTCTGGACGTCTCTTTTTTTGGGGGGGTGGGGGAAATGGGGGCTGGAGTGATTCCATCCCCCACAGCGCTCAGGTACTATTTCATCACTCGCAGAATCCGCAAACAGGACCCTTTCACAGCTGGCTTGGTCCTGATGCCTACCAGGGGGCAGTGATGGCTTCAGAGCTCAGTGAGTCTTTTTCCTCCGGGGGACACAGGAGTGTCTCCAGCACTCTGGGAAATCAGATCCTCCTAAAGCACCGCAGCCCATTTTGCAGCAGAAAGGATTTTGGAAAGCAAATGAGCAGAATAAAAGCTGCAGAGTATCAAAATGATGGCGTCTCCCTCCAGACCGCAATGGTGTCGTGTACCCTCCAGACCCCCAGGTTGTCACCTCCCCTCCAGACCCCCACGTTCTCATGTCTCGTGTCCCCTCCACACGCCCACGCTGTCATAGCCCTGGGCATCGTGGCCTGTGTGCAGAAGAACCTCTCGTCCTTGGAGACCCAGAGTCCCCAGGTCACCTGGCCACACGGGGGACCCCAGTCTATCTGGTCCAACCTGGCTGTACCCTGAAGTCACGGAGACCTAGAGACCCCAAAACATGTCCCCCAAAGACACCTTACTGAGCCCTGGTGCAAGAAGCCTCACTCCCAACCTGGAAAGCTGCCTTCCTGACTCCCACACAGACCCCAGACCTGCTGAGAAGGCCCTGGGCGTTTCAGAACCCCCCTGGCCGAGCTCCTGCAACTCCAGGAACTCTGTGACTCCTCTGAAAACAGGGGTGGGGGTCACTCCCACCTCCCCGCTGCCAGACCCAGGGCTACAGGGTCACGGAGGCAGCCTCAACAGGTGTGAGAGGATGACAGCTGAGGCCAGCAGGCACACAGCAGCGTGAATGAATGAATGGATGGATGAATGAATGGATGAATGAATGGATGAATGAATGGATGAATGGATGAATGAATGAATGAATGTATGAATGAATGGATGAATGGATGAATGAATGAATGAATGCATGAATGAATGAATGGATGGATGAATGAATGGATGAATGGATGAATGCATGAATGAATGAATGGATGGATGAATGAATGGATGACTGGATGAATGTATGAATGAATGATGAATGACTGGATGGATGGATGAATGCTTGAATGAATGGATGGATGAATGGATGAATGGATGGATGAATGGATGAATGAATGGATGAATGAATGAATGAATGACTGGATGGATGGATGAATGATTGAATGAATGGATGGATGAATGGATGAATGGATGGATGAATGGATGAATGAATGGTTGAATGGATGAATGAATGAATGAATGGATGAATGAATGGACGAATGAATGAATGAATGGACGAATGAATGAATGGATGGATGAATGAATGAATGGATGGATGAATGAATGAATGAATGGATGGATGAATGGATCAATGAATGAATGAATTGATGAAAGAATTAATGAATGAATGGATAATGAATGGATGAAGGAATGAATGAATGGATGAATGAATGAAGTGAACCCAGGGCAGTCCCCTGCCTGCAGTATCTCCTCACACACCCCAGGGCTTTTTTAGCTCCGGGGAGCAGACGAGGTGCCATGAGCTAGACTCCTTGAGTAACCAATGCAGACAGCTGTCTGCTCAGATCCCCCGGGACCCTCAGCCAGCGGCACACAGTAGCTCTCCTGCCTACGCCTGCAGAAGAAGACATGCCCGGGTGGTTTATCCTGCGTGGCTGGGGGTGTGGGGGTGGCTGGACTGTCCCTTGCTCCCACCCTTACCCCGGGTGCGCCCCCTGCCCCGTGCGCTGCGGGGGAGAAGCGCGGGGCGGTGCAGAGCGCAGAGCTGGGCTCCGGGCGAGAGTCCAGCCGGGTCGAGCTCAGGTCTCTCGCCCCAAGCTTCGCCTCGGGCCAGGAGGCTGAGCTGCGGGTGGAAACCCCCCTCCCCTGCCCCGCCCCGGGGCCCCCTCCCCCGCACTCCGGCCCGGGCCGGCGCCGGAGCTCCCCAATTAGCCCGGCTGCACTCGGACCTCCCCCAAATCCCTCCCCCGGATCCCTGCCCCGCACGCTCCTGCCTGGAGACCCCGCGCCCTCTGCGCTCCCCGCCTTCCCAGCCACCGCGGGCCAAGTTCCCCAATGCGCGCAGGGCATGACCCGGGCGCATCCCCGGCCCCCCCACAGGCAGCCTTGGGCGGTCAGCGCGGGCCCCTCATTAGTGGGGTAGGATGAAGGGTCCCCCGGAGAGACGCAAGGCGAGCCCCCCCACCCACTCACCGAGGGCCTGAGCAGGGATAAGCGCCCCCAGTCCGGGCACCGTGGGGGACGCCTCGGGTCGCGGCCTCGCGGGCTGGTCCAGGAGCGCCCAGGAGCCTGGGGCTGGGGTGACGGTGGGGGTACCAGGACTGGCACGTGGGGGCCCCAGAGCCCCTGCGCTCACCCGCGGGGTCGAGCTGTCTCTCCAGAAGCTGCCCTTGGTCAGGACTTGGGCCTGGTCCCCACGGAACTTCGGTTCCAGGGCAGCCCCTGGAGGCAGGAGGATGGGGAGGAGGCGGCCAGGTCTGCTGCACAAATTAGGCAATTAATTCATGCCTGCTCCTAGAGAAGGCAAAGTTTCTGTCCTGGAATATGTTTCCAAAGACACAGCTTCTGGGAGTGGAAGGCAAAGGATGGAAACACTGCGCCGTGCTGATTCCACCTGACAGGCAATGCTCGCGTTCCTTGGAGTGGGAGGGGTGGGGGCGATGGGAAACCTCTGGGGGATGGGGCAGGTGGACACGCGCGCTCGGAGCTGTCCAAGGCCTGGTCTCCCGGGCGATGACCCTACCCAAGCGTCAGGTCCCCACCTCAGGCAATGCTCGCGTTCCTTGGAGTTGGGGGGATGGGGGCGATGGGAAACCTCTGGGAGCTTGGAGCAGGTGGATACGCGCGCTCTGAGCTGTCCAAGGCCTGGTCTCCCCGGCGCTGGCCCTACGCAAGGGTCAGGTCCTCACCTCAGGCCTCAGCCGGGGAGGAAGGCGGTGAACCAGGCACCTGTGCGTGCTCCTCGCGCCCCGGAGGCTCGGGGGGCCCCCGTGTCTCCGCCGCGCCCCTGGGTGCCATTCGCGTTCTGCCGAAGCTTCTGGTCTTGGGAAGCAAAGTGTCCCTCTTCCTGGCTCTGCGCGGTGGATGTCTTCGCTCCTTTCATCTGCGTTTTCACGTTGGAGAGACGTGGCCAAAGATTGGGAGCCTGTTTGGGAGTCCTGCCAATTTCTTAAGCCAGTGCGTCCTGGGGACGCGAATCCCGGGTGCGGGGCACGGGCAGGAGGAAGGAAGGACCAGTTCTTCTTCTTTCCCCTTGCGGAGGCCCGTGCCAGAAGTGGAAATGACAATCGAAATACACCTCCACGATGTATTATTCCTCAGAACATGAATGACCGCAGAAAGGGGGCTGAATTTATTCCTGGCGAGGGAGGGCCGCCCCTTGTTTGTGTAGCGTTTGCCTCCAGCAAACGGCCTTCCTGGGTTTCTTCTTCGTGACAAACGCCTTGGCTCCCTGAAAAAAATAACGTTTTTCTTAAACAAATAAGAGTTTTCTTAAATAAAACATAGAGGCCCTGTGATTAAATCCGAAAGGAAAGAGGTCTAATGCCCACCATATGTTGCAAAGTACATGCTAAGGTTTAAAAGAGAGAGAGAGAGAGAAGCAAATTCCACAGAAGGTCCCTGAGAAAAAGCAAACAACGTTTTCTCCTAGGAAGTTTTACTTTAAAAATTGCAAGTTTGCATATGGTGGGGTATTTTAGAGGCACCCCCTCCCGCACACACACACTTAGGTACTAGGACTTGTAGAAAAAATGAGATAAAATGAAATGAACAAAAACCAAAAAAAAAAAAAAAAAAACCCACACAAAAACAAAGCTACATTCCCAAGGCAGGTCCTTAGACACATATGGTCAGCCAGGCCTCTAGAGAGAAGAAAAAACCAACCAGGGCCTCTACGTGCCCTTTTTAAATATTATAGACGTTGCGCTTGTCCGCTGGATCAATCTCAGTCATTCAGGAGCCAGATTGACAAACCTCACTTTAATGAAAATCTATTAGCTTCACGCGGGCAACGTGGATGTTTGCGTAAATCAATAAACAGCGTCGGAGGGAGTACAAATCCAGGTTTCTAAATTTAAAAGAAGTGGGGGGAGAAAAAAAAACAACAACAAAAACAAGAGTTCGTCTAGGAAACGTGTTGAGACGTCTGTAAAATTCTGAATCCCTGAATCGATCCTTATACATATTTAATGTGCGGGGAGGGGTTGGTGGTTGTTCTAGGGGCTGAACCTTGGTCAAAACCCATTAATAATACCCACCCTTCCGTGCTTATTATTAATAGAAATGGCCTTTCGAATTATGTGCTTAAAAAAAAAGTGGACCGCACGGAAGGGGTATGGCTTGAAATAGCTTTAGGAGAGATATACCTAACGCTAAATGGCGAGTTAATGGGTGCAGCACACCAGCATGGCACTGTACCCTAAAACTTGAAGTATAATAATAAAATAAAATAAAATAAAATAAAATAAAATAAAATGAAATAAAATAACAGTGTTTCTTCCCTGGCTGGAGGACCCAGGAGGAGGTCCCGGTTGGCTGGCGGGGGTGGACGTGGAGTAGGGGCGGGGAAGCGATGAGGGCCTTAGGTTCTGCGCTCAGGAGGGCTGCAGGCCCCAGAGGGCCCGTACAAATGCCGCTCTGCAATTAAGAGCTCTGGGCGTGAAATTCGATTTAAAGTAAATACATTAGGTTCCAGAGACCGGAGCTTCGTTGGAGCTAAAACTGAAAAAATATAATCAAAGCCATACTTTTCGGGAGTTAAAGAAATCAAGTGTCCAGTACTTGAACGTTCACGGCTTCTTTTCCCCTTGGTGTTGCAAAGGAGAGAGAGACAGAAAAGAGAGAAGAGAGAGAGAGAAGACAGACACAGAGAGAAAGATAGAGAGAAGAGAGAGAAGAGAGAAGACAGAGAGAGAGAAAGACAGAGAAGAGAGAGAGAACAGAGAGAAAAGAGAGAGAGAAAGACAGCGAGAGAGAAGAGAGACAGAAGACAGAGAGAGAGAAAGACAGAGAAGAGAGAGAGAACAGAGAGAGAGGAGAGAGAGAAAACAGACACAGAGAGAAAGACAGAGAGAAGAGAGAGAAGAGAGAAGACAGAGAGAGAGAAAGACAGAGAAGAGAGAGAGAACAGAGAGAGAGGAGAGAGAGAAGACAGACAGGAGAAAGAAGAGAGAGAGAAGAGAGAGAAAAAAGAGACAGAAGAGAGAGAAAGACAGAGAGACAGAAGAGAGAGAAGAGAGAGAGAAGACAGAGAGAGAAGGACAGAGAAGAGAGAACAGAGAGAGAGAAGAGAGAGAAAAGAGAGAGAGAGAAAGAGAAGACAGAAAGACAGAGAGAGAGAAAGACAGAGAGACAGGAGAGAGAAAAGAGAGAGAGAAGAGAGAGAGAAGAGAGAGAGAGAAAGAGAAGACAGACAGAGAGAGAAAGAGAGAGAGAGAAGAGAGAGAGACAAGACAGAGAGAGAGAAAGACACAGAGAGAGAAAGACAGAGAGGAGAGAGAGAACAGAGAGAGAAAGAAGAGAGAAGAGAGAGAGAGCGAGCAGATGACTTATTCCTTAAAATGTACCTAATTCACATACAAAAAGCCAGATTATTTTATGAAACGGACCAGTCTCCGAGCTCCTTCCTGTCCCCAGCCATCCTAAGCGTGTCCCCCGTGTTTCCCCCCAGGAGACGCCTTCTAGAAAGGGCCGGTCAGGACGCACGGCTGCCTTAGGTTTCTTGGGGATGGGAGTGAGAGACGCCTGGACGCCCAAGCGGAACTCTCCGGCCTCCAAGGTCCCAGAACTGACACAACAGCTACCGAGTCTCCTCTCTCGTTTCTTTTCTGCACTTCGGGAGAGAAGAGACAAGGGGAGAAACTTCACCACCCACAACTGCTCCCAGCCAGCAAGACGCACTGCGCGCGGGGAGGCCGCTGCTGGCCGCCTCCTGCAGCTCCTGAGCTGCGTGTCTGAGCTTCCCAGCCCCGCCTGCGTCTCCAGGGCTATAAATCAAAAGCAAATCTTGCTGGGACCAAGTTCAGGTCGAGGAACTCCGGGGCCTGCAGCCTCAGCCCTGCTGCGCTCCCCGCAGCTTCGGGCCTGTTGGGGGGAAATCAGGGAAGGGGGGAACCAGGCCGGGATAAGAGGCTCCAGCTTCGTGGGGGCTGCATGAGGGGTGCAAAGGCGAGGAGAAGCCCCTGGGGTCCTCCCTCGTCTGCTGCGGGGCCCCCAGCTCCGGCGGGCGGACCGCGGAGAGCGCTGTCCCGGATCCGGAGATTCGCTTTTCCTTTGCAACTGCGGGGCTGGCGCGCGCGCGAGGGGTCAGGACCCCGGGGACTGGGGTCAATGCAACCAGGCCAGGTCCCTGGGGGGCCCCCAGGAGGCAACAGGGATGTTCAAATCACCCTGCGGCCGCCTCCTTTTGCCTGGGACCCTTCCCTCGTCCTGAGAACAGGGTCTCCCCACATTTTTTTGGTTTTGTTTTTATTTCTTTTCCGCCTCTCTTTCTACTGCAAACAGAAATGGGACGATGGCGAGCGGGGTAGGAGCGGATCAGACGCCCAGAACTCAGCAGCCCGAGTCCGCACAGGGTTTGCAGGTGGTGGTGACCGCGCTGGGGACGCCAGGACGCGAATCAACCTCCGGGGCGCGCTCGGGGCCTGCGCTCAGAGCTTGGTGAGATCGGTTTTGAAACTTTCCTTTTCTTTTCCAGAAAGTTTTCCTTTCCTCCATCCCTCCCTCCTTCTCTCCCTTCCTTCCTTCCTTTCTTCTTTCTTTCTTTCTCTTTTTTCTTTCTCTTTCATTTCTTTCCTCTTCCTTCCCTCCCTCCTCCTCCTTCATCCTCCCTCCTCCTCCTGCTCCTCCTTCTACTCCTTTTCCTCCTCTTCCCTCTGCCATTTCTCTCTCCCCTTTGCGTTTTTATTCGCAGTCGTTGTTCTTGTCTATCCACTAGCTTCTCTGAAACCTGATTCTTTTGGGACACTTGGCAAAATGCATTTCATACAGGGAGGTAACCACATGCTAACAAGATACGGTGAGATGTAAAAAGTGTCTTCTCATCAGCTTGCTGTGCTGGTCTCTTCTCTCTCTTGCTTTCTCTTTCTGTCTGTCTCTCTGTCTCTATTTTTCTCTGTCTCTCTCTGTATCTCTTTCTATCTCTGTCTCTCTGTCTCTCTGTCCTCTCTTTTTCTCTGTCTCTGTCTCTCTGTCTCTCTCTCCTCTCTCTCTTTCTCTGTCTCTGTATCTCTGTCCATCTCTGTCTGTCTCTCTCCTCTCTCTCATCTCTCTCTCTTTTTCTCTGTCTTTCTCTGTCTCTCTGTCTCTCTCTGTATCTCTTTCTACCTCTGTCTCTCTTTCTCTCTCTCCTCTCTTTTTCTCTGTCTCTGTCTGTATCTCTATCTCTGTCTCTCCTCTCCTCTCTCTCTTTCTCTGTCTCTGTATCTCTGTCTATCTCTGTCTCTCTCCTCTCTCTCTCATCTCTCTCTCTTTTTCTCTGTCTTTCTCTGTCTCTCTGTCTCTCTATGTATCTCTTTCTATTTCTGTCTCTCTTTCTCGCTCTCTTTTTCTGTGTCTCCCTGTCTCAGGGCAGCATCAATAAAATCTCAAGAGAGGTGCAGACCCTGCCTTCTGCCTGCAGCCGCCTGCTGTAAAATGTCAATGCAGAAATATTTCATAAAATCCACCCACTCTGCAGACTGGAGCTGCGGCCTTGGACAGCGTCTTGAATTCGCAACGAGAAACGTTGTGTGGTGGAAAAAGGTCTTGCCTCCATTTCTAACACATTATCAAGCACGCGAATACTAGGTGTTCCCTGCCTGTCTTTAAAGGGAAGGACGGGGAAAGAATTTAAGCTCTGCTGAGAGAGGGGAAAGGGCTTTATTTAGGTGAGGGGGTCAGGCCGCCGCCGTGCTCATCCCTGAGAAAGAGTTGGAGTTTTACAGAAAGATCATGTCTTTTACGTTGCCAGAAACTCTTAAGAAAAGCGGGTGTTGGGAAGGCAGGAAACTGTGTCAGGAATTGGACGTGCCTGATTTCAAAGCCATTCGTCTGCAATGAGAATCACAACTCGGGCTTCCGTTGAAAAAGGGCCTTTGCTTTTTCTCCGAGGCTGAGGGGCCTTGAATAGCCACAGCTCCTGACTGGTGCCCCCGTTCTCGTTCCTGGGGGCTCAGAGACCCAGGTAGAGGGGAGTTTCCTACGAGGCAAAGGGGTCCAGGTTGCAGCCCAAGAAGGAACCTCAGGTCTGGGAAGGCCTGGGCCTCGCGGGACCCCCGGGAAGGTCTGGTCCTTGGAGTTGGAGAAGACACAGCTGAGCTGGGAGGACGGAGGGTTTTCGGTAGGGAGCCAGAGAGCAGCTTTGAGGGGTTTACTGAGCAGTCCCTGGGGACCAAGTTTCCCAGCAGAGGAACAGATGGGGAGGCCTTTAGAGGCAGGAAAGTTACCCGGCCTCAGAGGACCCCAGAAAGTTGCTCTAACCCAGAGATCCTTCTCCAAATCTCTCTCTCTGTCTGTCTCGGTCTCTCTCCCTCTTTCTCTCCCCCCTCCCTGTCTCCCTCTGTGCGTCTCTGTCTGCCCTGTCTCTCTGTCTCTCTTTGTCTCTCTCTGTATCTATCTCTGTCTGTCTTTTTCTCTCTCCGTCTCTCTGTCTCTCTCTCCCCGTCTGTCTCTTTCTTTCTCTCTCTCCATCTCTCTGTCTCTCCCTTTCTCTGTGTCTCTCCCTGTGTGTCTCTCTCTTTCTCCATTTCTCTGTGTCTCCTTGTCTCTCTGTTTCTCTATCTCTCTCCATCTCTCTCTCTCCGTCTCTGCGTCTCCCTGTCTGTCTCTCTCTTTCTCCATTTCTCTGTGTCTCCTTGTCTCTCTGTTTCTCTATCTCTCTCCATCTCTCTCTCTCCGTCTCTGTGTCTCCCTGTCTGTCTCTCTCTTTCTCTGTCTTACTCACACCCTCAACCCACCGTCACTCATGTCCCCCCATTGCTCCACCATCTCACCCAAGTACACAGCTCAGCTGTCATCCTGGGTCCCCAGGCCCCGCTGGGGAGGAAGATGCGCCCTGGGGTTACGGGAGGAAGGGGACTCCCGGGCTCCTGGAGCCACACCCGCGCCCCTGTCCCCACCCTCCCGGCCTCTTCCCGACAGCGACGACCCGGCGAGGCGCCTTTGCATAATACATGGAGCTGTTTGTAATTCTCTGTGATATCTGGCGGCCCCCGCTTTGATGCGAGGGCGCAGTGACAAAGACCTGTTTGTTAACTTTCGAGGGCGTCTTTGACTTTGGTTTTGAAGTCTGGGGAGGTGGCAGCCCCCGAATTACTGGGAGGAGAAGGGGGAGGGAGGGGGGAGGCAGAAAAGGGGGAGAGGCAGACAGGAGGGGAGGGAGGTGGAGGCAGAGACGGAAAGAGGAAGATGGAGCGGGAGAAGGAGGTGCAGGAAAAAAAGGCAGAGACTGAGGAAGGGAGGGAGGGAGACAGATAGAAAGAGAGGAAGAAAGAAAGGAGAGAGAGAGGAAGGAAAGAGGGAGATGGATGGGGAGAAGGATGGAGGGGAAGAGAGAGAAAGGAGGGAGGAAAAGAGAGAGGAAGGAGGGACGGGGGGAAAGAAGAAGGAGAGAGGATGTGGGAAGGAGAGAAAGAGGGGCCGACAGCAGGCCTGGGGGCAGGGGTCTCGGGGAGGGAGGGAGGGAGGGAAAGAGGGACGGAAGGAAGGAAAGAAAGAAGGAAGGAAGGAAAAAAGAAGAGAGGGGAGAAAGGATAAGCAGGAGAAAGTAGAGAAGGAAGAAAGACAAGAGAGGAAGGGAAAGGGGAGGAAGCAAGGAGGGAGGGAGGGAAACAGGAAAGCACGAAGGAAGGAGGGAGGGAGGAGGAGGGAAAAGGAGGGAGGAGGAGGGAAAGAAGGACGGGAGGAGGGAGGGAGAGAAGGGAGAAGGGAAGGAGGGAGGGAGGGAGAGAAGGAAGAGGAAGAGAAGGAAGAAAGAAGCAGACAGCAAGGGAAGGAGGCAGGCAGGGAACAGCACAGCGGTTTCTCCGGCTCCTCAGCTCCTCCCCCTTCCCCTCAGCGCCTGACCCCCCAACCTGAACCTGACCGAGGCTGCTGGGGGCCCCTTCCCTGCGCCCTGGGGTCCGGGAAAACGGCTCACTTTCTTTCCGCTGAACGAGACCAGGACCCGGCTCCCGAGCGCCAACCCCGGGCGCCTTCGAGGCTGGGCGGTCCCTGGAATCTCCCTCAAAAAACAGTTAAGGGAACCTCTCCAAAAATCACACCTCCCTCAGGACACTCCCCAACTCCAAACGCGATGGGAGAAGGAAAATGAGAGCATTTGATAGAAAATGAAAGAAAGGAAATAAGAAAGAAAGAAAGAAAGAGAAAGAAAAAGGAAAGAAAGAAAGGAAGGAGACAGGGAGAGAGGGAGGGACACAGAGAGAGGAAGAAAGAAAAAGAAAGAAATAAGAGAAAGCAAAGGAAGGAAGGAAAGAAGAAACAAAGAAAGAAAGAAAAAGAAAGAAAAGGAGAGAGAGAGGGAGGGACAGAGGGAGAGACACAGAAAGAGATAGAAAGAGAAAGAAAGAAAGAGAGAAAGAAAGAAAAGAAAAGAGGGAAAGGGAGAAAAAAATCCACTTTATTTGCAGAAGGTCCTTGGCAGGAACCGTGACGCTTTTGGTTTCCAGGACTTGGAAAACGAATTTCAGATCGCGATGGCGAACACCGGCTTCCCCTGAAGCACATTCAATAGCGAGAGGCGGGAGGGAGCGAGCAGCAGCACATCCCACCATGAAAACCAAAAACACAAGTATTTTTTTCCCCCAGTAAATACCCCAGACGCCAGGGTGACAGCGCGGCGCTAAGGGAGGAGGCCTCGCTCCGGGGTCTGCCGGGGTCCGGCGCGTGCAGAAAGAATTGATCTTTACGAACCGGATCTCCCGGGGACCTGGGCTCCTTTCTGCGGGCGCTGGAGACCCGGGAGGCGGCCCCGGGGATCCTCGGCCTCCGCCGCCGCTTCCCAAGCGCCCGCGTCCAGGTTTGGGGACACTCGGCCGCTTCTTCTTACTTTCGGGGATCCTCCAGCCGCGTTCCATCTCACCAACTCTCCATCCAAGGGCGCGCCGCCACCAAGTTGGAGCTCATCCTCTCCCAAGATCGTGCGTCCCCGGGGCGCCCGGGTCCCCCCTCGCCATCTCAACCCGGGCGCGACCCGGGCGCTTCATGGAAAGATCCAGGCGCCGGGCTCTGCGCTCCTCCCCGGGGCGAGGGGGGCCGGACGGCTGGGACCCTCCTCTCTCCAGCCGGGAACTCCTGCTCTCTCTGTCTCTCTCTGGAGGAAAACTGGAGTTTGCTTTTCCTCCAGCCACGGAGAGAACGCGGGTAACCTGTGTGGGGGGCTCGGGCGCCTGCGCCCCCCTCCTGCGCGCGCGCTCTCCGTTCCAAAAATGGGATCTTTCCCTCTTCGCACCAAGGTGTACGGACGCCAAACAGTGATGAAATGAGAAGAAAGCCAATTGCCGGCCTGGGGGGTGGGGGAGACACAGCGTCTCTGCGTGCGTCCGCCGCGGAGCCCGGAGACCAGTAATTGCACCAGACAGGCAGCGCATGGGGGGCTGGGCGAGGTCGCCGCGTATAAATAGTGAGATTTCCAATGGAAAGGCGTAAATAACAGCGCTGGTGATCCACCCGCGCGCACGGGCCGTCCTCTCCGCGCGGGGAGACGCGCGCATCCACCAGCCCCGGCTCCTCGCCAGCCCCGGCCCCAGCTATGGAAGAGCTCACGGCTTTTGTATCCAAGTCTTTTGACCAGAAAAGCAAGGACGGTAACGGCGGAGGCGGCGGCGGCGGAGGTAAGAAGGATTCCATTACGTACCGGGAAGTTTTGGAGAGCGGACTGGCGCGCTCCCGGGAGCTGGGGACGTCGGATTCCAGCCTCCAGGACATCACGGAGGGCGGCGGCCACTGCCCGGTGCATTTGTTCAAGGACCACGTAGAGAATGACAAGGAGAAACTGAAAGAATTCGGCACCGCGAGAGTGGCAGAAGGTAAGTTCGTTTGCGCGCGGGCTCCAGGGGGGCCCTCCTGGGGTTCGGCGCCTCCTCGCCACGAAGTCGGCCCCGCGCGCCCCTCGCTCTGCACATTTGCAGCGCCCGGCTCGCCAGGGTAAGGCCCGGGCCGTCAGGCTTTGCCTAATAAAGGAAGCAAGGCAGGAGTGGACCCGACCGGAGACGCGGGGAAGTCTTGGGGAGACCGGCCAGGGGTGGCGGGTGGGGAGGTGCGGGGGGACCCAGGGAAGGTCGCAGCGGGGGTCGCGCGCGTGGGCACCGACACGGGAAGGTCCCGGGCTGGGGTGGATCCGGATGGCTGTGCCTGAAGCTGTAGGGCCTGAGATATCTTTTTCATTTTCATTTTCTTTTCTTTCCTTTTTTTGTTTTGTTTGCTTGAGACGGAGTCTCTCTCTGTCGCCCAGGCTGGAGTGCAGTGGTGCGATCTCGGCTCCCTGCAACCTCCGCCTCCCGGGTTCAAGCGATTCTCCTGCCTCAGCCTCCCGAGTAGCTGGGATTACAGGCGTGCGCCTCCAAGCCCGGCTAATTTTTGTGTTTTTAGTAGAGACGGGGTTTCCCCATGTTGGCCAGGCTGGTCTCGAACTCCTGACCTCAGGTGATCCACCCGCCTCGGCCTCCCAAAGTGCTGGGATGACAGGCATGAGCCACCGCGCCCGGCCTGGGTCCTGATGGCTTAGGATGTGGATTTCTGTCTCTGCCTGTCCGCCTTGTATTTACGGTCACCCAGACGCACAGACGAGGTGTCTCCACGCGCCTTCCCAGCGCTCAGCGCCTGTCGGGCTCCCCGAGATCACGGGAAGACTCGAGGCTGCGTGGTAGGAGACGGGAAGGCCCCGGGTCAGCTCGGTTCTGTTTCCTTTAAGGAACGCTTCATTCTTACTTTCTTTTTTTCCTTTGAACCTCGAGGCTTGATCTTGGTGAAAGCTGTTGGGTCCATAAAAACTACTCCCGTGCCCGCAGGTGGCCGGGATCTGGATGGGGCGCGAGGGGCCCGGGGAAGCTGGTGGCTTCGCGGGCGCGTCCTAACTCAAGGTTGTCAGAGCGCAGCCGGTTGTGTGGGGCCCAGGGGAGCTCCCCTTTGGCCCTTCTTCCTGAAACCTCAGTGGTGGATCGTCCCGTGGTGGAAATCGGGGAGTAAGAGGCTCAGAGACAGGGGCTGGACCCGGGGATCTCCGTGCAAACAGGACAACTGGGCGGCATGCATCTTAAGAATAAAATGGGCTGGCTGTGTCGGGGCACAGCTGGAGACGGCTATGGACGCCTATTATGTTTTCATTACAAAGAGGCAGAGAATCTAGCCTCGGCTTTTGCTGATTCCCAGAGTTGAGGTGCGAGGGTGAATTCCCCAAAGGTAATTCTTCCTGAGACTCTGAGGCTACCTGCTCTCCGGGGCCCTGCATTTTGGGTGAGGAGTGGCCCCGGGAAATAGCCCTTGTATTCGTAGGATGCACCAAGGCCCTGAGTTTGTCAAAGCGGAAAGCTCGCTACGGTTTACAAAGCAGTCCCCGGTTTCTGACCGTCTAAGAGGCAGGAGCCCAACCTGCCTTACCTTAAGAGTTCTTCTCTACGCACTGCTGCGGGCACCCGGCACTGTAATTCATACACACAGAGTTGGCCTTCCTGGACGCAAGGCTGGGAGCCACTTGAGGGCCTGCATTTAATTTAAGAGGGTTCGCAGTGCCCGGCCGCCCGTTCTGTGGGGTTGCTTTTTGGTTGTGCTTCGCAGACACTGATTTGCTGCTCTGACCATGTGGCCGCGGACACAGGAGAGCAAAGTGTCCTGCAGGCCTTTCGAAAGTGAGAGGAAAATAAAGACCAGGCCAAAGATCCAGGGACACAGGAGAGGAGACAGAGAGTCCCCGCTACATTTTCCCCTTGGTTGGATGCAGAAAGACCCCCGGGCCAGGACTGCTACCCAGGCTACTATTTATTCATCAGATCCACGTCAAATGGAGGTTGGAGGACAGGGGAGACTCTGAGGGGAGTTTTTGGGAACAGCGTGTCCCCGCCGAGCCTGGGAACCCGTGGATTTTGCAAAGCCTGCGGGTGCTTGAGGACTTTGAAGACCAGTTTGTCAGCTGGGCTCAATTCCTGGGGTTCAGACTTAGAGAAATGAAGGAGGGAGAGCTGGGGCCGTCTCCAGGAAAAGATTCACTTGGGGAAAGGAATGGAGTGTTCTTGCAGGCACGTGCCTTTTAGGAGGTGAAAGAGAAGGTGAAATCCACTTTGGAATAAGCGTCCAGCACTGAATCTAGCTCGGGGTGGGGTGGGGGGGACCCTGGTGTGGGTGCTGGAAGGAGGGAAGACAGAACAGGGTGCTAGTATTTACCCCGTTCCCTGTAGACACCTTGGATTTGTCAGCTTTGCAAGCTTCTTGGTTGCAGCGGCCTTGTCTGTGCTTCTTTGAGACTGTTTCGAGACTAAACTTCCAACTGTCAGCCCCTTACCCTTGACAGCAAGGGACATCTAATTAGGGCATCGAGTGCTTTTCATCTGTGCTCAGCAGGCCCGAGAGGGGCATTGGAGATGCCACTTCCACCAGCCCTGGGTTGAAGGGGAGCGAGGGAGACACATTTTACTTAAACCCCTGAGCTTCATCAGGGGCTGAATGTCTAAAATGAGGAAGAAAAGGTTTTTCACCTGGAAACGCTTGAGAGCTGAGTTTTCTGCCCTTCTGACTCCCCCAGCAAAGACAGACAGGCCACCATTATTGGAGATGAGAAAGTGCCATTTCTGGCACCCTGGTGGGGTGGGTGCCCGACCGCGTGTGAAAAAGTGGGAAGGAGAGATTTCTGCGCACACGGTTCACCCCCCTCCAGGCGCGGTGGTGCATTCAGGTACTCAGACACGGTTCTGCTGTTCTGGTGAGAAACAGGCTTCGGTAGGGACTCCTAGCTCCGCCAAATCCCGGAGGGACCCCCAGCCCTCCTGCGCTGCAGCGGTGGGGATAGCGTCTCTCCGTAGGGCTAGAATCTGCAACCCGCCCCGGGCCCTCACCGTGTCCTTCCCGGGCGTCCCGCCGGGGATCCCACAGTTGGCAGTTCTTCCTGAAATTCTTTCCCTTAAAAATATGAGTTGACAACCCACTCTCCTTAAAAAAAAAAAAAAAAGAAGAAGAAGAAGAAAAAAAAGGTTAGGTTATGTCAACAGAGGTGAAGTGGGTAATTGAGGAAACGATTCGGAGATGAGGCCAAGAAAACAACGCTCGTGCAAAGCCCAGGTTTTTGGGAAAGCAGCGAGTATCCTCCTCGGCTTTTGCCTTATGGATCCCACGCGGTTTTTGCGTCAAAGCGCATTGGTTTTCGAGGCCCCCCTTTCCACCGTGGGATGCACCAAGGGGTTCGCCACGTTGCGCAAAACCTCCCCTCATCGCGCGCCACGCTGCCTGCGCGGAGGACCCCGCGGGCCGTGCTGGGGGAGGCGGGCGCGGGCGGAGAGGACCCCGGGAGCCTTTGGTGAGGCGCTCCCGGCCTCAGCCCTGTGCCCTCCGCTCCCCACGCAGGGATTTATGAATGCAAAGAGAAGCGCGAGGAGGTGAAGTCGGAGGACGAGGACGGGCAGACGAAGCTGAAACAGAGGCGCAGCCGCACCAACTTCACGCTGGAGCAGCTGAACGAGCTCGAGCGACTCTTTGACGAGACCCATTACCCCGACGCCTTCATGCGCGAGGAGCTCAGCCAGCGCCTGGGGCTCTCCGAGGCGCGCGTGCAGGTAGGAACCCGGAGGCCCGGAGCCATCGCCTGGTCCCCCGGAGCGCACAGCACGCGTACAGCCACCTGCGCCCGGGCCGCCGTCGTCCCCTTCCCGGAGCGCGGGGAGGTCGGGTGAGGGGCGGGCTGGGGTTCCTGGACTTATGGAGACGCCTGAGGCCTGTAGGATGGGTTCATGCGTTTGTTTGCACCAACAGCAAACAAATATATATATACATACATATGTTATACACATAACAAATGAATACATGTTATACAAATATATATATATTGTATAGATTATAGATATTTGTTTGTCCTTGGTGCAAACACACCCGGTGAACCCGTATATTGGCCCCTGACTGCCTTCGGTTCCCGTGGGATTGGTTACAGGGGCCAACACATGCAAACAAAACTTTCCCTGGATTATACTTGGGAGATGAAGCTACAGATGCGTTCGATGCAGAGTGTTTTACAAGATTTTTCATTTAAAAAAATGTATCTTTTGGCCCCTGATTCCCCTCCGTCTTCCCGTGTGGCTGCACTGAAAAGGTTTCCTTAGGATGAAAGGAGAGGGGTGTCCTCTGTCCCTAGGTGGTGAGAAATAGGGTCTTCTGTTTCCTCCCTTTTTTCACCCACCGTTTCTATCTCCCTCCTCCCCTCTCCAGCCTCGTCCTCTGCTACAAAGCACCCCCTCCTCCCTCCGGCTCTGGGGAGCGCAGGAGCGCGTTGGGCATCTGGATGAGCAGACACCATTAGCGGGGCACGGGCTCCCCGAGGAGCGCGCGAATTCACGGTGTCCCATCAGACCAGGCACTGGGGGGCGGAGGGGCCCTGGGTGTGCGCAGAGGGACAGAGGCTTCCTCGGCACTCTAAACATTAACTTAAAGGTATGAATTTATTTCAGGGGTGCTGGTGGGGGAGCCTCCAAATGGCTGTTTCCAGCCCCTACCTGACAGGTCAGCTCCCCTGGAAGGTCAACTCCTCTAGTCCTTTCTCCTGGTCCTGGGCAGGACGGAAGTGGGGGGAGACAGAGAGAGAGAGAGAGAGAGAGAGGGAGGGAGAGGGAGATGGCCAGGATCCCCGGACCCTGGGGACCCCGTCAAAAATAAATGAAATTAAGATTGCCGACCAGGGAGAGAACCGTGACAAAGCAAAGGGCGTTCAAAGCAAAGAGACGCATTGAAAGCCCGTTCCCGTAGGATTGGTTATGAGATCAACATATTCAAACACAGCTTTCCCTGGATTTTGCTTAGGAGAGGAAGATGCAGATGCGTTTGATGCAAAGTGTTTTACATCTTTCATTAGATGTGTATATATATAAACATATGTAAATATATATAAACATACATAAATATATAAACATATATAAAGTATATAAACATATAAATATATAAACATACATAAATATATAAACATATATAAAGTATATAAACATATAAATATATAAACACATATAGAATATATAAATATATAAACATATATAATATATAGATATATAAACATATATAATATATAAATATATAAACATATGTAATATATAGATATATAAACATATATAATATATAAATAAACATATGTAATATATAGATATATAAACATATATAATATATAAATATGTAAACATATAATATATAAATATGTAAACATATATAATATATAGACGTATAAACATATATAATATATAAATATATAAACATATATACAAATATATATAAGCATATATATAAACGGATATATAAACATATATATAAATATATAAACATATATAAACAGATATATCAATATATATAAACATATATATATATATATATTTTTTTTTGGCCCCTGATTCCCTTTGGTTCCCGTGGGACGGGTTATCCAGTCAACACATTCAAACACAACTTTTCCATCGAGGTTGCTTAGGAGATGAGGATACAGATGCGTTTGATGCAGAGTGTTTTACAAGCTCTTTCATTAAAAAATATATATATAGGTAGACATTTTGGCTCCTGATTCTCTTCCGTCGTTCCATGTGGCTGCATTTTAAAAGGCCTCCCTACAATGGTTAGGATTAAATAAACCCTCCCCAGGCATCTTTACCGAGGGCTGTGGTCCCCAAAACGATACAGCCCAGGAGGGAGAGAGGTTTTGGGGACTCGGAGGAAGGACCGTGTCCCTCCTTAGGGCGTCTGTGGCATCAGTGAGGGAAGGAAGCTGCATCAGACAGGGGTTTCCTCGCTGTCCAGCCCTCTGGCAGAAGATGGATTGGACGGCCCCGTATAAATTAATGAAAAGATTAAAGTTTCGCTAAAGGGGACATCAAGTTTATGTCATCTCCTGGTGTCTGTGGGCCTGGGATCTGTAATATATCCCAGCCCTTGATGTACTGTTTCTATAAAAATAAATTACTTGTAATTTAATTGCACACTCTTTCTTTCCGTAGTCTATTACCGACTGGAGCCCCTTAGTTCGGCTGCAGAAAATTGGTTGTGGGGTGTGTGCACAGACCCCGAGAACACACCCTAAAATAAAGACAAATCGGGGACAAGCCGGGGGTTATCGATTCAGGGGCCGCATGAAAATTTAACGACGGTCAAAATAATCATAAAAACAAACATGGGAATGGAATAAAAGACATAATTCTCCATCGCCGCGGGGGAAAATGATCCTACAATAAAGGCGAGCGGGCTTTGAGTGGTCGTAATAATCAATTAGTTCAAACACGGACGTCCCATGTTGAGGGGAAGGGGATGAGCAGGGACAGAAAATCAACCGTATTTTAATCTCATTTCTTCGGGAATGTGTTTCAGGACAGCCTGTCCCGTGCTGTGAGCGGATAGAGTTTCAATTTACTGTGAAAATGTGCTGTAAATAAATTGAGCATCCGATGGAAGCTGTTCCTGATTAACCTTTTATTTTTAGCGTAGCCCTGCAAAGTGCTATCACCCAGCTGTCAGGGTTCTAATCGAAAGTTATGAGACCACGGTGAGGGGCAGCCGGTAATTGAATTACAACAAATATCTTCGGGTTGATGGCGCAGAGCTAAATTAAATATCATTACTCACTGTCTGTAATGGAAATCAAAAGGAAATCGCATTACGGCATTTGTGAAAGAAAGCGGGGAGTGCTGTTTAATGAAGAAATAACTGTCTTAACCAGTGTCACACACTTCACTTACCATATTCGGGCCTAATTGGAACGGATCGTGAATCACTCCAAGACTGATTTATTAGCGCTTAACGCAGCGGCTAATTCATCACTTGGATTCTTCATCATTTTTTTTTTCCTCTCCCCGTGTTGAAGGGAGAGTGAATGAGGCTTTCCACGTTTCAGTAGGATTTTCTTTTTTGAAAAATGCCCTTCCAGAGGGCTTTTGGGTGGCTGGCTTGCTTTCTGGAGCCTGGAGGACACAGGCGGAGAGCTCAGGTGCCCACGGAGGACGCACAGTGACAGTCACTTGGACGGTCAGTGGAGGTGCAGGTCTGAAGGCACGAGCTTTGGAAATTATGGGTGAATTTCGATGTCAGCAGCAGGCAGGGGCCTTTTTGGTGGGGGGTGAGGGAGGGTGACTTTGCTGGGAAACAGGATCAGGTCTTCCAGGCGCGCTGCAGCCCAGCGGGACCCACTCTGGAAATGAAAAGCCACTTCCGAAAGGTGGGCGGGAGGCTCGGTGTTGGGTTCAAGACCAAGCTCACGTTGCGTTGTGTAGACCCCTGGGTGCTCCCAAACTCTGAGGGTTTTCCGAGGTTCCCCTTCATAGGGACACCGGCCCCGGGCCATGCACAGTGGGTAAGGGTGGCTGTGGACCGAGGGACCCAGCACGTGTCTTGCCCACAACAGCTGGAGTGACTAGTTCACTCACTGCCTTGGCTGAGGACGCCTGTCTGTGTACGAATTATTTCTCTTGGGCAGTGACTGCCTTGTGGGTCAGGGTGCAGGATTTCTGCCACAGAAAACCTGTTAGGAGGAGTTAAGTGACTAAGACTGTCAGGGAGGTGGCCAGATTACCAGGCATAGGCTCAACTCCCTGCATTCTCCAGCTGGTCTGTCTGGGGAGGAGGGGATTGTCAATACTGGGAGAGCGGAGGAGGATTGTAGGAGGTGAGAGGTGGGTGGAATTTGCACGCAAATCTTGACATGAGGCCTGTGTGAATTTCTCCAGCCTCCTGAGGATCCACTGCTCTATTGCACTCAACTTCTTGATAGCTTCCCCCAAGACTCAGAAGTCTTCAGAGGGTCAGAATACCCCTACCACAAAGCCTGCTATACTTGGGCGTCCTCATGACCCTCGGTCATGAATGGGGACCCTTGGTCATGAATGGGACTCCTTCAGCTCCCCAGGGCTTCCGAGGAGGCCGAGAAGGGCAAGACATTTTCTGGGCCTGGTGTGTCCAGAGCTAGATTGGAGAAGGGGCTGGATTTGGAACTCTTTAGCCATCAGCTCGCCCTCTGTCTTCGTGGTTAAAGTCGGAAGGTGGAAAGTTGGGTTCTCCTACAGGGTCTACAGGAGTTGGGGGACGGTGCGCCCACATAGAAAGCTGGAAAGTTCGACAGTCCACTTCCACTGTCTCGGAACTCACTTTTTCACCTTAAATTCATCAGTGTTAACGCACAGGTCTCACTTAGGCAGGGCACGGAGGGTTTAACAATTTCTAGTTCTAGGTCAGGTGTGGTGGCTCACACCTCTAATCCCAGCACTTTGGGAGGCCCAGGCAAGTGGATCACCTGAGGTCAGGAGTTCAAGACCAGCCTGGCCAACATGGTGAAACCCCGTCTCTACTAAAATACAGAAATTAGCCAGGCGTGGTGGTGCATGCCTGTAATCCCAGCTACTTGGGAAGCTGAGGCTGGAGAATTGCTTGAACCAGGGAGGTGGAGGTTGCAGTGAGGCAAGATACTGCCACTGCACTCCAGCCTGGACGAGAGAGCAAGACTCCGTCTCAAAAACAAAAAAAAAGCAAAAACAAAAAACAAGAGACCAGCCTGGCCAACACGGTGAAACCCCGTCTCTACTAAAAATACAAACATTAGCCAGGCGTGGTGGTGGGTGACTGCAATCCCAGCTACTCGGGAGGCTGAGGCAGGAGAATCGCTTGAACCTGGGAGGTGGAGGTTGCAGTGAGGTGAGATCGTGCCACTGCACTCTAGCCTGGATGAGAGAGCAAGACTCCATCTCAAAAACAAAATAAAACAAAAACCAAAAAACAAAACCCAATTTCCAGTTCTAGGTCAGGTGCGGTGGCTCACACCTCTAATCTCAGCACTTTGGGAGGCCCAGGCAAGTGGATCACCTGAGGTCAGGAGTTCGAGACCAGCCTGGCCAACATGGTGAAACCCCATCTCTACTAAAATACAGAAATTAGCCAGGCATGGTGGTGCATGCCTGTAATCCCAGCTACTCAGGAAGCTGAGGCTGGAGAATTGCTTGAACCTGGGAGGTGGAGGTTGCAGTGAGGCAACATAGTGCCACTGCACTCCAGCCTGGACGAGAGAGCAAGACTCCGTCTCAAAAACAAAATAAAACAAAAACAAAACAAAAACCAAAACACAAAACCCAATTTCCAGTTCTAGGCCAGGTGCGGTGGCTCACACCTCTAATCCCAGCACTTTGGGAGGTCCAGGCAAGTGGATCACCTGAAGTCAGGAGTTCGAGACCAGCCTGGCCAACATGGTGAAACCCCATCTCTACTAAAATACAGAAATTAGCCAGGCTTGGTGATGCACGTCTGTAATCCCAGCTACTCGGGAGGCTGAGGCAGGAGAATTGCTTGAACCTGGGAGGTGGATGTTGCAGTGAGGCGAGATCGTGCCACTGCACACCACCCCTGGTGACAGAGCAAGACTCGATTTCAAAACAACCACCACAACAAAGCAAAAAAAACAATTAAAAAACCCCCCAATTTCCAGTACCAGGTAGTCAGTGATGCAGGGCTGGAGACAGAGGGGCGGTAAGTGTCTGGGCACCCATCATCAGTCACCTCCCGGCTCCCAGAGGTGCAAAGTGCTTGGTTCATCCTCATGGGAAGGATGCTCTCTGGGGAGGCTGGGCTGGGTTCACAGGGCTCCACATCTCTCTCTGCTTCTCCCCAAGGTTTGGTTCCAGAACCGGAGAGCCAAGTGCCGCAAACAAGAGAATCAGATGCATAAAGGTGGGTGTCGGGACTGGGGGGACCTGAAGCTGAGGGAGCCTGCTCCAGGAGGGATGGGGGGCGACGAGGTGCTGGCTGAACTCAAGACCACCAAACTGACACCTGCTCCCTGTCGACACAGGCGTCATCTTGGGCACAGCCAACCACCTAGACGCCTGCCGAGTGGCACCGTACGTCAACATGGGAGCCTTACGGATGCCTTTCCAACAGGTAGCTCGCTTTTTCTTCCTCTGAGGATCCCTAGGGACCCGCCGCTCCCCTCCCCTTTCCCCTATTTGCTTCCCCATCCTGACACTCCTAGTCCCTCCCTGTCCCTGCAGACTTCTCAGCTGGCCCTCAGAAAAAAAGCAGTAGCTTTTCCAAGGAGCCATTTACAGACACCTTGGCACATATTAAATCAGGCTGGGCCAGGCGGGGTGTCTCACGCCTGTCATCCCAGTACTTTGGGAGGCTGAGGCGGGTGCGTCACCTGAGGTCAAGAGTTCAAGACCAGCCTGGCCAACTTAACGAAACCCCGTCTCTATTAAAAATACAAAAATTAGGCTGGGTGCGGTGGCTCAGGCCTATCATCCCAGCACTTTGGGAGGCTGAGACAGGTGGATCACCTGAGGTCAGGAGTTCGAGACCAGCCTGGCCAACATGGTGAAACCCCGTCTCTACTAAAAACACAAAACTTAGCCGGGCGTGGTGGCGCACACCTGTGATCCCAGGTACTTGGGAGGCTGAGGCACGAGAATCACTTGAACCTTGGAGGCGGAGGTTGCGGTGAGCCAAAATTGCGCCACTGCACTCCAGTCTGGGTGACAGAGTGAGACTCCAAGACTCCGTCTCAAAAAAAAAAAAAAAAAAAAAATCAGGCTGTAAAACTCCACTTTTGGGAAGGTGAACACACACAAGCCCAAACAGAAATCTGGCAAAAACCAGAGGGGTGAAAAGTGCACCCAGTCAGGCACCCGCACCTGGCTTGCTGCCTGGTTAAGAAGGGCGGGTGCCTGCGCCTGGATATCAGAGATGGGACAGACACACATTCCATTTTCACCACCACCCCGGAGTGCCAGAGGGCCTGGGGCGTCTGCCTGGCCCCTGGCCCCTGGCCTGGGCTCTGCACCTCCGAGCTGGAGACACCCTACTCAGCTCCCCTTACTTTGGAGTGAGCAGCGCTTGGGTGCCCAGCTTGGATTTGGGGCTTCCAGGGAGTCACGGGTCGGTCGCGGAGCCCAAGCTTCCCAAGGGCGCCCCAGCCCTGCTCTGGCTTAGTAGGGGGATAGGATGGGGGGAAGCGGGGAGCTGCGTGGAAGGAGGTGAAGCGTCACAGGAGGAGAGAGCGCAGCGCCCACGTGCTCCCTGCCTGAATGCGCAGGCGCCCCTTGCCCCTTAGGTCCCTAATTTGGGGGTCGGGAGTGCATGTGCGGGCGGAACGGGGTTGGGGGGCTCTGGCAGGGCGGACGTTCTTCACCTCCGTTCTTCACCGTTTTATTCCAAGGGGACAGGCTGGGGTTTGTATTTGGGTGCGTGTTCGGCGAAGGGCCGGAGGTCCCACCCCTCTGGCTGCAGCCTCAGGTGGCTGAGGGTGTAGGGGCTTGGGGGGTGGCGGTGGGGAGCGGAAGGTATAAACGTATAAATCATAAATGAACAACTCAGAAATGGGCCCCGAGCGCTGGTCGCCGCGAGCTCTCCAGCTGTCCCTGGCCCAGGCCCGAAGGAGAGGGGTCCGCATCCCTCCTCTCCTGGGTACCTGGCCTCGAGGTGGGGGAGCCAGCCCACTTCTTGTACCGTCTCTTGCCGACGGCAGGACCCAGTGAAATTAGGCCGTTGGAGTCCGCAGGCCTGCCTGGCTTTGCGCACCGGAGTCTTGGGGACCTGGTATCCCCGGGAGAGGCTTGGGGACCTGGTGTTCCGGGAGAGACTTGGGGACCTGGTGTCCTAGGAGAGGCTTGGACACCTGGTGTCCCGGGAGAGCCTTGGGGACCTGGTGTCCCGGGAGAGCCTTGGGGACCTGGTGTCCTAGGAGAGGCTTGGGGACCTGGTGTCCTAGGAGAGGCTTGGGGACCTGGTGTCCTAGGAGAGGCTTGGGGACCTGGTGTCTCTGGAAGAGGTTTGGACACCTGGTGACCCGGGAGAGCCTTGGGGATCTGCTGTCCCGGGAGAGCCTTGGGGACCTGGTGTCTCTGGAAGAGGCCTGGGGACCTGGTGACCCAGGAGAGCCTTGGGGATCTGGTGAACCGGGAGAGGCTTGGAGATCTGTTGTCCCAGGAGAGGCTTGGAGACCTGGTGTCCCTGGAGAGGCTTGGGGACCTGGTGACCCGGGAGAGGCTTGGAGACCTGGTGACCCAGGAGAGTCTTGGGGACCTGGTGTCTCTGGAAGAGGCTTGGACACCTGGTGTCCTGGGGAGAGCCTTGGGGACCTGGTGTCCCGGGAGAGGCTTGGACAACTGGTGTCCTGGGGAGAGCCTTGGGGACCTGGTGTCCCATGAGAGCCTTGGGGACCTGGTGTCCTGGGAGAGGCTTGGGGACCTGGTGTCCCATGAGAGCCTTGGGGACCTGGTGTCTCGGGAGAGGCTGGGGGACCTGGTGTCCCAGGAGAGCCTTGGGGACCTGTTGTCCTGGGGAGAGGCTTGGGGACCTGGTGTCCCAGGAGAGGCTTGGGGACTTGGTGTCCCGGGAGAGGCTTGGAAATCTGGTGTCCCGGGAGAGGTTTGGAGACCTGGTGTCCCAGGAGAGGCTTGGGGACCTGGTGTCTCGGGAGAGCCTTGGGGACCTGGTGTCCTGGGGAGAGGCTTGGGGACCTGGTGTCCTGGGGAGAGGCTTGGGGACCTAGTGTCTCGGGAGAGCCTTGGGGACCTGGTGTCTCGGGAGAGCCCTGGGGACCTGGTGACCCGGGAGAGGCTTGGACACCTCGTGTTCCAGGAGAGGCTTGGGAACCTGGTGTCCCGGGAGAGCCTTGGGGACCTGGTGACCTTGGAGAGGCTTGGGGACCTGGTGTCTCGGGAGAGCCTTGGACACCTGGTGTCCCTGGAGAGGCTTGGGGATCTGGTGTCCCAGGGGAGGCTTGGGGACCTGGTGTCCTGGGGAGAGGCTTGGGAACCTGGTGTCCCCGGGAGAGGTTACGGGAGCTGGTTGGGGGAGAGAACGTTGTGAGCCGAAGTCCCTGAATCCCTGCAAAGAGAGCGCATCTGGAGCTCCCCCGAGGGCGTTCCAGATGTGGGCCCCCCTCCCATGCGCTTTGCAGGGAGCTGTTCGGATTCCCCTGGCCCGGCTCGCATCCAGAGGCAGCGCCAATTCTGGGCCAGGGGGAAGGAGAAAAGTCGGGTGTGGGGTCGTCTCCAGGGCTGGAGAAGGGGCAACACTCCCTAGGGGAGAAGAGGCACGTTGGGGGTTTCCGGGGGCGCGGGGCGGAGCAGGCTCCCCAGTCCCCATCCTGCGCCCTCACCCCGCCGGGTCCGCTCCTGCAGGTTCAGGCTCAGCTGCAGCTGGAAGGCGTGGCCCACGCGCACCCGCACCTGCACCCGCACCTGGCGGCGCACGCGCCCTACCTGATGTTCCCCCCGCCGCCCTTCGGGCTGCCCATCGCGTCGCTGGCCGAGTCCGCCTCGGCCGCAGCCGTGGTCGCCGCCGCCGCCAAAAGCAACAGCAAGAATTCCAGCATCGCCGACCTGCGGCTCAAGGCGCGGAAGCACGCGGAGGCCCTGGGGCTCTGACCCGCCGCGCAGCCCCCGCGCGCCCGGACTCCCGGGCTCCGCGCACCCCGCCTGCACCGCGCGTCCTGCACTCAACCCTGCCTGGAGCTCCTTCCGCGGCCACCGTGCTCCGGGCACCCCGGGAGCTCCTGCAAGAGGCCTGGGGAGGGGGCTCCCGGGACAGTCCACGCACGACCCAGCCAGACCCTCGCGGAGATGGTGCAGAAGGCGGAGCGGGTGAGCGGCCGTGCGCCCAGCCCGGGCCTCTCCAAGGCTGCCCGTGCGTCCTGGGACCCTGGAGAAGGGTACACCCCCGCCTCGCTGCGTCTTCCTCTGCTATACCCTATGCATGCGGTTAACTACACACGTTTGGAAGATCCTTAGAGTCTATGAAACTGCAAAGATCCCGGGGCTGGTCTCCGAGGAAAATGCCATTTCTTCGTTGCCAGCGATTTTCTTCACCACCATACTCCTTCCTTCATCCCCAGAGGCTGCGGAACGGGTGTGGATTTGAATGTGGACTTTGGAATCCCAGGAGGCAGGGGCCGGGCTCTCCTCCACCGCTCCCCCGAGCCTCCCAGGCAGCAATAAGGAAATAGTTCTCTGGCTGAGGCTGAGGACGTGAATGGGGGCTTTGGAAAGGGAGGGGAGGGAGACCCGAATCTCCCACGTTGTGAATCCCACGTTCCGGGGACCCGAATGAGGACCATGATGCTCGTGTACACGTCTGGCCCCACACAGCACCGGACAGAGCTGGGATGCCTTGTGGCATAGAACAGGCGACTTTATAACTTTTCCAGTATTTGATTCCCAAATTGGGTTTGGTTTTGTTTTGCATTGTTTTTTTTTTTTTTTTGCTGTGTTACAGGATTCAGACGCAAATGACTTGCATAAGAGACGGACGCGTGGTTGCAAGGTGTAATACTGATGCAGCATTAACTTTAGTGACATGGAATGAAGTGCAATATTATAAATATTATAGATTAAAAAAGAAAAATAGCCGTGCACTCTTGACCCCGTCAGCGTCCAACGTGTAAAAGGCGTTACCTCTTCTCGCAGCGCTGGCCGCCTGGCCACTGAGGGCCCCTTGCAAAAATCACGGGTGTAGAGATTGCCGTGGGCGCGGTGGCAGTGTGCTTGTGTTTCTGAAGGGAGATAAAAGAGAGCAGGGTGGTGTCAAGATATCAGTTTGCTACCTGAGCTGTTTGTGATTGGGAAGAGTAAAAGCTAGAGAGGGATTCAGAGAGTTTTAAAGTTTTTGCAGATGGAGGTGGTTCCAGCTTTTCTTTCTCCCCTACTCCATCTTCTGCATTCTCCAGTTTGTTCTTTTGTTTGTTTCTTTGTTTTTTATTTTTGAGACAGAGTCTGGCTCTGTCGCCCAGGCTGGAGTGCAGTGGCGCAATCTCAGCTCACTGCAACCTCCGCCTCCCGGGTTCAGGCGATTCTCCTGCCTCAAGCCTCCCAAGTAGCTGGGATTACAGGCACCTGCCACCACGCCCAGCTAATTTTTTGTATTTTTAGTAGAGACGGGGTTTCACCGTGTTGGCCAGGCTGGTCTCGAACTCCTGACCTCAGGTTGATCTGCCCGCTTTGTCCCTCCCAAAGTGCTGGGATTACAGGCACCTGCCACCAGGCCTGGCTAACTTTTTTGTATTTTTAGTAGAGACAGGGTTTCGCCGTGTTGGCCCGGCTGGTCTCAAACTCCTGACCTCAGGTGGATCTGCCCGCTTTGTCCCTCCCAAAGTGCTGGGATTACAGGCGCGAGCCACCGCACCTGGCCTGAATCTGAACTTTTAAAAGGGAGTTACTTATTCTCAACTGTGTGGGGACGCTTGGGCCTTCAGGCCTGCCAGGAGGAGGCCTCCTTGTTTCAGTTTGATTTAATATGGAAAGAAGGCCAAGTTTCACCCTGACAAATGGGTCCCCGAAGCAGATCAAACGCAGAGAACTGTGTGGGTGGGACCCGAGTGTCTGTCGAGACCGGCTGTCTTTGGCTTTTCTCCTGCGAGAGAAGTTGGGTGAGTTTCTGTAGGTGGATGAGTGATCCCCGAATGAGTGTGGGGTATGTGTATGCTAGCTGCTTCTTTCTCCCTGAAACTCTGGGATGGAAGAAATAAGAAATTCAGCCTGGGCTGCGACCAGTTCTCACCACCAACGTCCTCTTCTCTCTCCCTTCCCTTCTCCTTCCTTCCTTCCTCTTTCTTTCTTTCTTTCTTTCTTTCTTTCTTTCTTTCTTTTTCTTTCTTATTTCTTTCTTTGATGAAGTCTCACTCTGTCACCCAGGCTGGAATGCAGTGGTGTGATCCCAGCTCACTGCATCCTCCGCCTCCCAGGTTCAAGCAATTCTCCTGCCTCAGCCTCCCGAGTAGCTGGGATTACAGGCACCTGCCACCATTCCCGGATAATTTTTGTATTTTTTAGTAGAGACGGGGTTTTGCCATGTTGGCCAGGCTGGTCTTGAACTCCTGACCTCAGATGATCCACCCGCCTCGGCCTCCCAAAGTGCTGCGATTACGGGGTGAGGCACTGCGCCCGGCCTGCTCTCTCTTTTTCTGGGATGTTTAGGAGGGACTGGGGTGATGAGGACCCTATGTATGCGTTGTGCGTGGGTTTGGTTTCCTGGAAGGCCCTCCAGAGATATGTCTGCGTGAAGGTTCAGTGTGGAAACGGCACACATTTCCCCACAGGATGTGAGAAATTGAATTTACGGGGTGGGTGTACGTTGGCGATTCTTGGTGCTTTTTGCTCAAAACAAGGTTCTTCTCAAAGTCACGTTCCTGCTTTCCCTGTAGCTTTCTGGTGAGCTCGCTCGCCAAGCAAGGAATAGCACCCAGATAGCAAAGTGGGCTGTGTTTCATTGTAACACGCCATTGCAGAGAGAGGGTTTGGTCTGTGAGATCCGTAGCAGCTCTAGCATCTCCCCTCCCCAAAACTTGGCCAAATAGTCTGTGGAGGGTTGTCAGTCGCCCCGGTTGAGCAAAACACACTTCTTCCTTCGTGTGGGTGTTCTGGTGAAATCCATTTCTGACGTATCCACTTTTCTCTCTCTTTTCTCTCTCACTGTGAAGCACCCACAGGCAGAAGGAATTGGATGTATGGGATGTTGGTATTAGATTTGCTTTCTCCGGTCGAGTCTCTGGCTGGTGCATACTTTGAAAAGGTCCTTGAAAAGGAAATTGCCAAGAGTTAGAAAAATGCACCTTCTCTGGTGGGGGTGGGGTGGGGATAGGGGTGTGACTTCACAGTCAGTGGTGACAGGGACCCTTGACCGTGGCTTTCTTCTCCAGCACCGTGAATAAAGAGATGGGACAGATTCCGTGCCTGTACGATTTAGAGCGTAACTGACCACATCCAACACCCGTTTTTCCAGTGACAAAGTTGGTGGTCCGATGGGCTTGGCGTCTCCCGTACGGGAAGGAGGCCTTTTGGCTGCTCCAAAGACGCCCTGGCGTAGGAATGGCCTCTCCACCCCGCCGAAGTCCAGCCAGGCCCATTTCCTTGGAAGCCTGAGTTTCTGTTCTGGTCTTGCTGCTGTCCTTGGCCACGTCAGCACGTGTGACCGTCTGTGGATACTGCAGAGTCTGGGGACAGCTGGGCTTTTAACTGAAATGAAGCCGAGACGGGTTTCAGGTTGGTGCCAAGCTCTGGTCAGGATGAAAGGAAAATACCAGAGTCCTCTGTCCCCACCTCTGGGTTTCATGCTGACGTTTCTAACATTTTTTTTCCCGTAAGAACAAGCAGAACCCTCAGCTCCCTTTAGCTCCAGAGTTTTCCCGGGGACATAGAGAGGATGACGCACGGCGGCGACTGCAACGACACACATTTCGGAGGCACTTTGCTGAAAGTCGCTTGTCTCCTCCAGCTTTGGGAGCTCTGGGGGAGGAGAGAGGCTTTTGGTGGACACGTTTGACATTAAAAAAAAAAACAAAAAAAACTGGTGCCTAATTTATTAAAGAGAATTAGCTTAGCGAGTTTGCTGATTCTTCAACACACGTGGATACGTTGATGCAATTTATAAATGTTTTATTGAAATTTGATATTTAATGAGAAGCCGGTTAAGGAATGTAGAGAATATCAAGTTTCAAAGCTATGAAATGTGCTATTTATTGAAAGGGGATGGCTTCACGAGTTCAGCCCATTGTATGTGCAGGTCCTGTGGGAAGGAGGCAAAAACCCCTGCTTCTTACTTTGTGATGTGTGTGCATTTGTTATTTATTTTTTTCCTTGGTCGGACATTCATAAATATGTACTATTTTAATTATGTCGAGTGTAAATTTGACATTGCGTTGCATTTATTTTTATATTTCTGAAAACTGTTGCTTTTTTCTCCCCCCCATTTACGAGGAGCCCGTTATGATTTACGACATAGCAGCCCCCGCGTTCGGGTTACGAATACATCTACAGATATTTTCAGGGATTGCTTCAAATGAAAAGAAATCACACACCGTTTCCCAAACCAACAGTCTTCACATTTCTATCCCTCTGTTATCGTCGGCGGGCGGTGAGGTGTAGGAAAAAAAAAAAAAAAAACACCCTGAGTTTCTCTGGTGACGCCGTCATTCTCCTAACGTTCAATATCCTTAATGTTGAGTTGCAGCAACAGACTGTATTTTGTGAGGCCCCGTAGTATGAATGTACATCTTGTAAAACTGAGATATAAATAAACTTATAAATATTTGTATTCAAGTGTTAAAAAAAAAAAAATTCTCACCTCGCCCCTGAGGACAGGCTGATTGGAAAAAAAAAATCCTGAGTCGGCCGTAGCTGAAAACAGAGTGTTGTTCTGGGACCAGTAGCCCGGGGTGCTCCGTGCATTTCTGGGGGGTACCTGGTGTTACCCCCCCAGCCTTACATTGGGAGGTACCCTTGACTTTTGCTTGTATCCCATCCCCTTTCTTTACTGAAATGTACCTCCCGGCTTCTCAGCCACGTTCCCCCAGAAGGTGGGAAAAAAACAGAGGAAAAAGCCCTCGTTTGAATCAAGTCAGAGCTGCTAATTTTCCACTTTATTTAATTAATTTATTTATTTTTTTTGAGATGGAGTCTCGCTCTGTCGCCCAGGCCGGAGTGCAGTGGTGCAATCTCGGCTCACTGCAACCTCCGCCTCCCGGGTTGAAGCGATGCTCCTGCCTCAGTCTCCGGGGTAGCTGGGATGACAGGCACCCGCCAACACCACGCCCGGCTACTTTTTGTATTTTTAGTAGCAATGGGGTTTCACCATGTTGGTCAGGCTGGTCTCGAACTCCTGACCTCGTGATCCACCCACGTCTGCGCCCGGCCGGTGATGTGCTTTTAACTTTTATTTTGTTCCAGTTTTCGACAGTGGCACGGATTTTCCAGCACGGTCTCGCAAGGATGATTGAGTCATTTTTGAGACAAATAATAATAATAATAAATAGAAAAAGAAATCGACTTTTAAAAACGACAACTTTTTTTGGGGGGGGGGTGCACAGATTTTTCTCTCTTTCTGTAAAGGAAAGTTCATGATTGGATTTGGCCGGCCTGACTGCTTCCCGGCTGTGATAAAAAACACATGTGAGCTGGGAGGGAAGTGGGGGAGGGACACAGCCGCCCACACAGGGTTCCCACCGCAGTGACAGGGTGAGCAGCGCTGGGGAAGCTTTCCTTGTGGGGGGCTCAGAGCCTGAGGACAGGTGAGCCTCTCCGATACCTCCCCAGTTGCCTTGAGTCTAAACGGTCTGTTGTCTGTACCGTCCGTTCTTCCTGCTGCCTCCTGGTAGTTCGTGAAAGCTTCTCTCGGCCAGAGAAGGGGTTTCAGAGGCCGTGTGTCCAGGCCACTCTCTCGGCCGGAGAAGGGGTTTCAGAGGCCGTGTGTCCAGGCCACTCTCTCTCGGCCGGAGAAGGGGTTTCAGAGGCCGTGTGTCCAGGCCACTCTCTCGGCCAGAGAAGGGGTTTCAGAGGCCGTGTGTCCAGGCCACTCTCTCGGCCAGAGAAGGGGTTTCAGACGCCGTGTGTCCAGGCCACTCTCCCGGCCAGAGAAGGGGTTTCAGAGGCCGTGTGTCCAGGCCACTCTCCCGGCCAGAGAAGGGGTTTCAGACGCCGTGTGTCCAGGCCACTCTCTCGGCCGGAGAAGGGGTTTCAGACGCCGTGTGTCCAGGCCACTCTCTCGGCCGGAGAAGGGGTTTCAGACGCCGTGTGTCCAGGCCACTCTCTTGGCCAGAGAAGGGGTTTCAGACGCCGTGTGTCCAGGCCACTCTCTCTCGGCCGGAGAAGGGGTTTCAGAGGCCGTGTGTCCAGGCCACTCTCTCGGCCGGAGAAGGGGTTTCAGACGCCGTGTGTCCAGGCCACTCTCTCTCGGCCAGAGAAGGGGTTTCAGAGGCCGTGTGTCCAGGCCACTGTCTCGGCCAGAGAAGGGGTTTCAGAGGCCGTGTGTCCAGGCCACTCTCTCGGCCGGAGAAGGGGTTTCAGAGGCCGTGTGTCCAGGCCACTCTCTCTCGGCCAGAGAAGGGGTTTCAGACGCCGTGTGTCCAGGCCACTCTCTCTCGGCCGGAGAAGGGGTTTCAGAGGCCGTGTGTCCAGGCCACTGTCTCGGCCGGAGAAGGGGTTTCAGAGGCCGTGTGTCCAGGCCACTCTCTCGGCCAGAGAAGGGGTTTCAGACGCCGTGTGTCCAGGCCACTCTCTCTCGGCCGGAGAAGGGGTTTCAGATGCCGTGTGTCCAGGCCACTCTCTCTCGGCCAGAGAAGGGGTTTCAGACGCCGTGTGTCCAGGCCACTCTGCAAAGTGCAACTTGACCGTTCTTTTCCTCTTCTGGCATCCGTAGTGCAAAATGCATCTGAAGCTCAGAGCTCTCTCTTCACCCAGCCTGTGTGTGTCTTGCCAGACAGAAGAAAAATGGTGCTTTGCATGTTAGCAGAGGTGCTTTTTCGTGGCTGACCACAACACGTCAATCTCCGGCCTTGACCAAGCTGTTTTTTAGGGGCAAACGCAGGCAGGTTCTGTCTTTGCAGGCTATGCGTGTGGCCTCGGTGAAAAGGTGAATCCACACAGTTATTTCATGGTGAAAACGTTCATCTTTGGCCGGGCGCGGTGCGGCTCAGGCCTGTCATAGCAGCACTTTGGGAGGTCGAGGCGGGTGGATCACCTGAGGTCAGGAGTTCGAGAGCAGCCTGGCCAACCTGGTGAAACTCTATCTCTACTAAAAATACAAAAATTAGCCGGGTGTGGTGGTGGGTATCTGCAGTCCCAGCTACTCAGGAAGCTGAGGCAGGAGAATCGCTTGGACCCAGGAGGCGGACGTTGCACTGAGCCCAGATCGCGCCACTGCACTCCAGCCTGGGCGACAGAGCCAGTCGCTGTCTCAAGAAAATGAATAATAAAATAAAATAAAATAACATTAACTAAATAAAATAAAACGTTCAGCTTTGTTCTGCAAATCCACTCCTATTGTTTCAGGTGGTTTGAGACACCCTTTCCCTTAGAAATAGATAGTTTGTTGCCAATTGTAATGAATCTGTTTCAAAAATGAACAGAATATTCAAACGGTTTGAGAGACCTTTCCCTTAGAAATAGTTGCCAATTGCAACGAACGGTTTTCAAAAATGAACGGAATCTTCCTGGATGTGTCTTCCAGATCTTCATTTTTTTTGCATAGTTCAACCTGAAAAGTAAGTGTCTCAGCCCTGAATTTCTTTCCGATTTTTCCATGGGTTCTCTTGCAGACTTCTCTGGACTTGACCACATTTAAAAAAAAAAAATTAACTTTTTCACATGGACACAGTTTCAACAGGAATGAGATCTTTGAGTTTTTATGTAACAGATTCTTACCATCAGTTCTCAGATTCCCAAATTACACACAAAAAGCCACTGACTTCTGTTGGTGTTAGACTTTCATGTTTAATAGCAGACAATGTAGGGATTTAAAGAAAAATGCAGAGAAAGCAAAAACACTGACCAAACACACGGAGATAAGCTTTCTAAAGCCTTTGTTCGTGGAGCTGTCGTTAAAAAAAAAAAGTTGTTTTAAACTTTGCAAGCATGCCTATATTGAACTCATAACCAAGAGAGCAAGAAAAATAGTGTCAGTCATCTACTCTACACGTTTTCCCAAAACCGACGTATTTTAATTTCTTTTGTTTGAACTCAGAGATGCTGAGAGTTAAAAGTTAAATTTTTGCCATTAACAATAATGGCCAAAACCACAAGTACTTTTGCACTAGCATTATAAGAAAAATACAGGCTGGGCTCGGTCGGTGGCTCACACCTGTAATCCAAGCACTTTTGGAGGCGGAAGAGCCAGATCCCTTGAGCCCAGGAGATTGAGACCAGCCTGGGCAACATAGCGAGACCCTCATCTCTACAAAAAAATCAAATAATTAGGCAGGCATGCTGGTGTTCTCCTGTGGTTGAAGCTACTCTGCAGGCAACAGGATACTTTGTTTTTGTTTTTTAATTCTTTTTGAGACAGAGTCTTGCTCTGTCGCCAGGCTGGAGGGCAGTGGCCTGATCTCAGCTCACTGCAACCTCTGCCTCCTGGGTTCAAGCGATTCTCCTGCCTCAGCCTCCCGAGTAGCTGGGATTACAGGCGCCGCCACCACACCCGGCTAATTTTTTTTGTATTTTTAGTAGAGACGAGGTTTCCCCATGTTGGCCAGGCTGGTTTTGAGCTCCTGACCTCAGGTGATCTGTTCAGCTCGGCCTCCCAAAGTGCTGGGATGACAGACGTGAGCCACTGCACCCGGCCCAGGAGGATTCTTTGATCCCAGGAGGTGGAGGTTGCAGGAAGCCATGATTGTACCACTGCACTCCAGCCTGGGTGACAGAGTGAGACCACATCTCTAAATAAATGAATAAATACAGGCAGAAACTTTTTTTTTTTTTTTTGACGGAGTCTCGCTCTGTCACCAGGCTGGAGTGCAGTGGCACCATCTCGGCTCACTGCAACCTCCACCTCCTGGGTTCAAGCGATTCTCCTGCCTCAGCCTCCCGAGTAGCTGGGATTACAGGCACCCGCCACCACGCCTGGCTAATTTTTTGTATGTTTAGTAGAGACGGGCTTTCACCATGTTAGCCAGGATGGTCTCGATCTGTTGACTTCGTGATGTGCCTGCCTCAGCCTCCCAAAGTGCAGGGATGACAGGCTTGAGCCACCGAGGCCGGCCTTTTTTATTAATTGTTAAGGGTTCAGAGTCTGTTTGGGTATCTTTGTCCATATTCTAACTTCACCTACTTCCATTTACAGTTTTGGGATAAAACCCACAGTCCTTTCTGCAGACACTCCATCAGATGCCATATGCAGACAATAAATATGAGTTTTAAGGTCGGGCACCGTAACTCACTCCTGTCATCCCAGCACTTTGGGAGGCCAAAGCAGGTGGATCACCTGAGACCAGGAGTTCAAGACCAGCCTGGCCAACATGGCGAAACCCCGTGTCTACTAAAAATTCAAAAATTAGCTGGGCGTGGTCGTGGGTGCCTGTAATCCCAGCTACTCAGGAGACTGAGGCACGAGAGTCACTGGAACCTGGGAGGCGGAGGTTGTAGTGAGCTGAGATCGTGCTGCTGCACTCCAGCCTGGGCAATGGAGCGAGAGTCTGTCTCAAAAGAAATATATATATATATGAGTCCTCCTGCCTCAGCCTCCTCAGTAGCTGGGACTACAGGCACTCACCACCACGCCCAGCTAATTTTTTGTGTATTTACTAGAGATGGGATTTCACCGTGTTGGCCATGATGGTCTCGATCTCTTAACTTCCTTATGTGCCTGCCTCAGCCTCCCAAAGTGCTGGGATTACAGGCGTGAGCCCAGGAGTTCAAGACCAGCCTCGGCAACAAAGTGAGACCCTGTCTCTCCAAAAAATCAAAAATTTAGCCAGCTGTGGTAGCTCATGCCTGTGATCCCAGTACTGTGGGAGACTGAGGCAGAATTCCTTGAGCCCAGGAGTTCAAGACCAACCTCAGCAAAAAGGACTCTCTCTATATATATATGAGTTTCAAAAATTGCTGGGTGACCAGCTCATCTACTAGTGTTTTTTTTTTCCTTTGGGCAAGTGAAATTGTCACATACACTGAAGATTTCCAAGGAAGCTGTATTGAATGAGAAACAGCTCATTGTTTCCTATAAAATGAAAAGGTCCCAAACTAAATCTGTTCGTGTTTAAAGAGCGGCAGTGCGTTTGCCGTGTTTCCCACAAAACTGCACTTACAAAAGACACACCGAGAAAGGAGACCAGGATTTGTATTTCAGATATTGGAAAGCAAGTTAGGCTGCATGTGGTAGCTCACGCTTGTTGTGCTCTCAGCAGTCTGGGAGGCTGAGGCAGGAGGATCACTTGAGCCCAGGAGTTCAAGACCAGCCCGTGCAACATGGTGAAACCCCGTCTCTACCCTAAATGCAGAAATTAACCGGGTGTGCTGGCTCGTGCCTGTAATCCTGGTACTCTGGGAGGCTGAGGCAGGTGGATCACTTGAGCCCAGGAGTTCAAGACCAGCCCGTGCAACAAAGCGAGACCCTGTCTCTCCAAAAAATCAAAAATTTAGCCAAGTGTGGTGGCTCATGCCTGTAATCCTGGTACTGTGGGAGGCTGAGGCAGAATTCCTTGAGCCCAGGGGTTTGAGACTAGCCTCATCAACAAAGGGACACCCTGTTTTTAGTAGAGACGGGCTTTCACCATGTTGGCCAGGATGGTCTCGATCTCCTGACCTCCTGATCCGCCTGCCTCGGCCTCCCAAAGTGCTGGGATTACAGGTGTGAGCCACTGCGCCCGGCCAGCAAGACCCCATTTCTAAAATAAATACACAAAAATTAGCTGGATGTGGTGGCGCATGTCCGTAGTCGTAGCTGGAGGCCGGGAGGTAGAGGCTGAGGTAAACCATGATCCAGCCACTGTACCCCAGCCTGGAAGACATAGCAAAACCTTGTCTCAAAAAACAAATACAAATAACGAAACAAACAAACAAGCAAAAACCCCCACACACAAGAAAACAAAACAAAAAGCCAAAAGGAAAGAAAAGAGAGCCAGGCCCCAAATATATACTTCCTTGGAGAACTATTTGCAAAGAGCACACTTAAGGCCGGGCGCAGTGGCTCATGCCTGTCATCCTGGCACTTTGGGAGGCCGAGGCAGGCGGATCACAAGGTCGGGAGATCGAGACCAGCCTGGCTAACATGGTGAAACCCCGTCTCTACTAAAAATACAAAAAAATGAGCCGGGCGTGGTGGCAGGTGCCTGTAGTCCCAGCTACTCAGGAGGCTGAGGCAGGAGAATGGCGTCAACCTGGGAGGTGGAGGTTGCAGTGAGCCGAGATCGCGCCACGGCACTCCAGCCTGGGCGACAGGGCCAGACTCCTTCTCAAATAAATAAATAAATAAATAAGTAACAAAAAGCAAATTTAAAATTGTCTCAGACATCACGGGATATTGGATTTCCCTCATGCCTATTTGATGAGACTTTCGATGTCTGGGGCTCCGTGCCTATTTTCTGGGGCTCCCAGAAGCTGCTGTTCTGAAAGTGTGGCTCTCGGGGACATGGCACAGGCGTGGATATTTGTTTTAAATGTCAGGCGTTTGGACGTTGAGGAACGTGAGGCTGAAGGTCTCCTTTGCCGACCCCCTGACTTTAGGGCCCTGCCATTTAAATCTTCCCAGCACTCTGTGTTAACTCAAGCGTCCCATCTGTCCGGGTGGCCGTGCCGTCTGCATCTGTCTCGAACCTTCACAGCTTTGCGGAATATCCTGTTTCTCAATATGGATGGAGAAATATGAGACGCGTTTTCTGGGTTATTTTAGTCGCCACAGAGAACCCCAGACTCATGTGTGCTAATGACCTCATTAATTATACGCTGAGGCAGAGAGCCCTGCCTGATCTTAAGAACATTTTTTTAATTTCTTTTTTTTGTTGTTGTTACAGTATAATTCATATAATGTAGGAAACCGTGATCAGTAGCTTTTAGGATATTTGCAACAGGGTAGGCTAAAAAGAAACCCCAAAGCCCATTCATCCATCAGTCTCAGGTTTCTACATTTAGCCTGGGCAACCATTAACCTGCTTCCCATCTCTCTATACCTCTCCCTACTCTGAATATGTGTATATATATAAGTGTGTATACATATGTGTATATATGTGTATATATGTGTGTTCATATATATGTAAATATATGTGTATATATGTAAATATATGTGTATATATGTATATGTGTGTATATAGTGTGCATATATCTGCATATCTGTGTACATATGTATATATTTGTGTGTGTATATGTGTATATAGTGTGTATATATGTGTATATACGTGTCTATGTATATATGTGAGTATATATGTATATATATCAGTGTATATATGTGTATATATGTATATCTGTGTATATATGTGTGTATATATGTATATATAGTGTATATATGTGTGCTTATATGTATATATGTGTATATATGTGTGTACATATGTATATATCAGTGTATATCTGTGTATATGTGTATATATCTGTGTATATGTGTGTATATATGTATATATAGTGTATATGTGTGCTTATATGTATATATGTGTATATGTGTATATATGTGTATATATGTGTGTATATGTATATATGTGTATATGTGTACATATGTGTATATATGTGTGTATATGTATATATGTGTATATGTGTATATATGTGTATATGTGTATATATGTGTATATGTGTATATATGTGTGTATATATGTATATATGTATATATG